>NW_024002612.1:0-21995 GCF_014805625.2 Glossina fuscipes
AGGCTTGCCTCCCAAAAACGCTCTGACTGTATACAAATCTCTAGTCATGTCCAAAATTGAATTTGCACATTCCACATGTTGCAATTTCCCAAAATATATTGAGAAACGTATCCAAACATTTGAAAATCAAATGTTAAAACGTTGTACTGGAATGACTCCCTCAACTCCTTAACATATTCTCAATTTCATATCTGGTGAGTGGCTCGTTTCCGAAAGAGCTCTTTTTTGCACTTCCAAAGAGTTAATTCCTTTTTTCAGGAAGTTCTATCTCTCAGTGACACTGTCTCTTGCAGCTACGCTCTTTGCTATCAAAAACATCGTCATATCTTTGATAAGATAGATTTAATTCCTCCCTACAATTTCACTACCAAAAATTGTACAGTTTTCATTAACATTCTCGAATCGATACCTATCTCAAAACAAAATGTCAACTTCTCTTATATAAGGAAGTCATGTCAAGAAAAGCTTTTTTATTACAACAACAACTACGATATTTATGCCACCGACGGTTCCGTCGGACATATTGTATCTGGCTTCTCGGTCGTGAAACATCTATTTAAAACAGTACATCGAGTCAAAGCGACGGAGGAACTTTCCTCGACTTTTATTGAGTTGCTCGCCATCACACATGCTATTAAGGTTTCCATCCCTGATGGTATCAAAAGGTTTGCTATTTTTTTGATAGCAAGTCAGCTCTATTTTTAATAAATAAAAGAGATGCAGAGAATCAATATGTGTTTGATATTCATAAGATATTGCATGAGTCTCAAGTGGATGACTGTCACCTTGTTTGGGTACCTGGCCACTGCGGCTTTTTTTTTTTTTGATGTAAAAGCCAACTTTCATGCAGGGAGAGCTCGTGTTTATGGGACAATTTTGTTAATCAAATACACTCCCAATGAAGCAATTCGGGCAATTCGCAACCACATCCTTCAACAGCTAAACGACGAATTTAAAGAGATCGCGCGCGTCAAATCCAATCGCCTTTTCTATAAATTAAATCCCACATTTCAATTCAAACCCTTTTCTGTATCCTCTTTTAATTCCTGGGAAATTAAAATTCTTTATAGACTCATGAGTGGTCACACTTACGATACAGTTTATTTAAAAATTATTTGCGCTATACGATGTGATGTTTGTGAAGTTTGCAATGTTGTCGAATCTGCTGAGCATCTAATCTTCGGATGTCACAGGCTTGATGACATTAGAGATCCCTTTAGCTTCTTCAAGTTATATGACTGTCTCCTCTATCTCCTTGCAGCAAGAAATGTACGTAATCTCGGCGAACTAACTTTCTTTATTAAAAAAGCGAATTTCTCGTTTTAAATTTTTTTTTCTTCTTCCTTTTTTTTTTTTTTGGTTTCTTTTTTCTCTCGTTCTTCCATTTTCTATTAGTACAGCATTCCTTTTTCGATTTCAGCTAAAGTTTGCAACACTATTTTACTTTCAACACTCAACTAGCGCAATTACACATACGTACACAATTACACTTAACATACCGGCTCCAGTTATTACGGTCGCTCTTGTTTTTGTCGCGTTTTATACATATTTAGGAACAAAATTACGATATTTTTTTATCTGGACATAGAAGTCACAAATCCATTGGCTTAGTCCATCTCCACCCAACAATCCAAGAAAAAGAGAACTCGTTTGGGACCATAATTTCATCACCCAGTGCGAAGAGTATAAAAATTATAAAGTGTGTGGATAAAAACAATTATAATTTGATGGGATATTGTGCTTAAGTAAACAAAACTCATACAAAATTTTCAAGAAGTTCAGGCCTTTATAGTTACTAAAACGCAGCAATACCTCACCGTAGCGACAAGCTTTGGTTTTCATAGTCCAAATAAAAATTACGATATACATATACATATATATATGTAGTGTAAACAGTTGCCAGGTAGGTCCACGTAATTATTTGCTATTAGTGTACGATTTTTCAATTCATCAACGCTTATTACCTCCCACTAAACATGATTTTCTAATCCATACTGGAGTTCACGAGAGACATAACAATTCCTAATAAATTTGTGTCCGTCCGCTATGTCTATGCTCACATATTGAACGGTATGGAATATTTCATACATATTTTTAAATACTTTAAATATAAATCATTCATATTTTTTATACCATTTACGGATTTATCCAACGATAAGGCCCCTAATTACATAAATAAAGTTGAATCGTTCGCAAAGAAGAAACGAGAACACCATGACTGCAGCAATATATTAATTTCGAGGTAACATAAAGAACAGGCGCGTCGGTCAAAATTTAAGTAGTACAACACCACTCATTGTAACTAATACCTAATTATTCTGTCCTATAGCTCTTTGATTTTTCTTCAGACATAGACTGTGAACTCATCTACGTGCATAAGCTTGCGTTCGCCATTGCCTCGGATTAGTTCACCGCAATGTTTGTAAGTAAGTAATGCCAAGAAACTGGGAAAGCAGGACTTAAGTAAAATCTTTGCATGTTTATTTTTGTAGCCAATATGAAGGAGATAAAAGAAGAAACTGTTAAGTTGGACGTAATTGCAGTAAACGCATTCGTTCATTACGTCTACAGCGAGATCAATGCACTTAGGGACTACAATGTCGAAGAGAGTGTTGTCCTTATCAAGCATTTTGAGGTCGTACGGATGAAAGAGCAATATGTTGAA
Organism: Glossina fuscipes; assembly: GCF_014805625.2. Taxonomy (NCBI): domain Eukaryota; kingdom Metazoa; phylum Arthropoda; class Insecta; order Diptera; family Glossinidae; genus Glossina; species Glossina fuscipes. The sequence continues at coordinate 2,666 of NW_024002612.1, forward strand.
CTTCCCAAAAGCAACGTGGACCGAAAAAGTTGTTTCCGAGTTGGACAATTTGCTGATAAAGTAGTAATAAAATTCCAGCAGATGTGGTTCTACAAATAGGCATTTACTTTCTTTCAGATATACATTCTTGCAAAAGATTGCTCGACTTCAATCATAAATATATATTTTGGCTCATTTTGACGACTTAACTTACGAAGAAAATCCATTATTAACGTCATTTGAAGAGGTATTGAAATAACTCAATCATAAAAGTTGACGATCAAACTAGTGTGGTTAGGTTTCCAGTGCAATAGAACAGCTGCATTCTTATGTTCCATATCAGAATAGGCCCTGATGCTACTTTAAACCCAATTACTTGGCAATAATTTATTCTCATTCCGCCTGTGTTGATAGGAGAAAATTAAAAATCCTTTTCGCAAAAAAAAAAAAAAAAAAAAAAAAACTGGAAATGATGTTTTTATATCTTTTGTATATTTTGTATTTATTACATTAATTTAGGAGCAGAGGACATGTCTGGTATTAAATTCTCAATGTCTTTCATAGTCGTTCCACAATTTAATTCTATTTTCATCCCATTTACAAGTAATCGTTCGATAAGGAGAGATAAGAAACAAATTGAACGGCAATGAGTCAGATACTCTCCAGATGTTTGTTGAGTTTATTTGGCCGTCAGATCCATTTTGCGTTGCAATAATTTTCTTAACAAGGAATTATAGCACAATGTTGCACAAAACTTTATTCGTCTTTTCTTTCTTCTTAAAAATATCAGTTTCTTACCAGTTCTTCCTAATTTCTCATTTATTACTTAGCTTAAACGCAGAATTAATAACTGCACGTTAGCTGAAACGAATATTACAATTACCTCAATTTGATGAGTAATATTTTGAGATCTCAATTTATGGGTTCATTCTTGTACATTATAGTAAATACAAAGTGAAGGCAACAGATCGGATCTTCAGGAACATTTTCGCGTACTATGTAAGATACCAATTAGGACGCAAAAATTTATGATTCGCATTTCATAACACATGTAATGTGACGATTGAAATTTATTATAAAACGCTTTAAGGAATGCATGATAAACTGTATTATTTAACTGTATATAGTAGGAAAAGGGATGGTGGCAGTTCAACTTAAAATGTCACAGCCATCATTATATGACGATATGTTTGCTAATTTTTATGAAAATGTAATAGAAAAAACTAAAATTTTCAAACCAAATTAGTTCTGCTCTTCAATTAGCATTCTATAGAGAAATTTTTACAACACAATCCAACCAATCACGTTATGAACACAACTTAGGTTGCTTTTTTCATCAATTTCACATCAAACTAAATTGAAATTTTCTAAAACATTGTTTTCAAGTCCAAGAATTGATAAAGAGCGAACAGTATTTGATAAAATCTGCAGAAAGCGCTTATAAGGCCGCAACAAATTGGTTCAAACCCGACGATAAGCTCATTCATTCATTCGCGGAGTTTATGAGCCAGATACAATTTCCTCTTGTCAGTACAGAATTCTTGACAAATCACACTTTTGTTGAACATCTGTTCAGAGAAAATCGCAAATGTATTCAAATTCTAAATGAAGTCTTCAAATCTCATTTAATAAGAGTAACTCGACGAATCGAAAGGGCTAAAACAGGAATAGAACATAGCAGTGTAAGGTTCCATGTATTTCTCGACGGCGGTGTAGAGCGTATAAAAGAAAGAAAGAAGAAAAAAGTCAACGACGTTTTCAGAAACAAATTGATTTCTGGATATCCCGACATGAGCGCAGTTTGTCAGTTATAGGATTATAGTTTTCGACTGTTGGAGAGGCCATCCACCAACAACGTAAATTAGATCATTGTATGTGAAAATCCCAACACCATATCAACCATTATTCATTGGTGCAATGTAATTCCATTGCTTACTAACAAGACCAAAACATTCTGCCGTTTTTAAATATTCATCCGCTGAATAAACAACACCGTTTAAATATACTGCAGAATTATGGAATGGAATAATTACTCATTAATTCTTAAACGGTGTCATTTATTCCGTGGTTGGATATTTTAACGGGCTATTTGAAAAATGCAGAATCTTATGGTCTTGTTATCAAGCGATGTAATTACATTGTACACATGAATAATGGTCGATATTGTGCTAGGATTTGCACATATAGCGATCTAATTTATGTTGTTGGGCAGTCCGCTTCAACAGTCGAAAGCTATAATCCTATAATTGACAAACGACGCTCGTGTCGGAATATCTTTGCAACAAACAAAGGTTTCAATCGGCGAACGGTGACAGGAAACAATATTTACAGTTTGACTCAAAGATATAAACCCAACAAAGCACTTTTTCACTTTGACCAGGGAGATGGGCAACAGCAACATTTAAATGAGATGGGAGAAACACCAGATCTATATGGACTTGTTTCTTATGATTTCACATTGTTTGATATTGGAAAATACAACTAAAGAAATCAGCTACCAAATCTGCAAGAAATCAAGGGATTATTTATTAATTTATTTGTTTCGTTTCAATTCAGTTACAATCCTTATATTTCAATTAAATTATGGATATACATATAATAAAAGAGATGTACTATATGAGCTTACATATACAGTGGGTTACTTAACTACGATATCTATTAAATTATATAATGGAAAAGAAAAATAAAGTACTGTACAAAAGGAATGACACTAAAATGGTAGTAAAGGAAAGCTATGGTTGCTTCACACTAGGAAAGTTACAGATCAGTTAGCGTTGGGGCGCAAGCGAGCCCTAAGAGAACGCAAGCCTGGAAAAGTTTGATAATCCTTACTTCAAGACCATACTAATTAATTTTGATACATGACTTAATTAGTTTTATGTGTTGATAAGATTGCAGATTGTCCGAACTATAAAAAGAGTCTTTTTTATGGTTTGTATCGAGTCCGACATGAAGATAAGGTAATAGATATCGTACAAAGTTTAAGTTTAAATGGATTAAATAATTCATAATTTGATTTAAATTGGGAGATCATGAGCCTAAAATTTGTTGATGGACGGATAGGAGCTTTGAAAACGGCCGGTCTATCTATTTATCAGCTTGCCTGAACAGCGAACATACGCTTATGCGGGGAAGGTAAAGCTATTACCAGTGATCTGCTTTCATAAGATGTTAATGAAGCTTGACGGTTCCACGACAAATTCTTTAACGCAATAAGTAAGAAATGTCTGAGCTGATTCAATAGTGGCGGCATCACAACAATAGGACAGAGGCGATACCGCAGAGGTGTATTCAAGTGAAAGTCTTACCAACGACATGCAATGTACGGATCTTGGAATTGCGTCGAGCAGCGTTATATGAAACCAAGTGCTGATCTAGGTTTATTAATAGAGAGTTCAATATGCATCATATAACACTATGTCAAGTATAGTTAAAAATTACGCGCCAAACATAAGGAAAATATATTTTAACAAAAAGTCACGATTTTAATTTGCCTGCGTTTCTCGTTTTTCAACTGATAATATTTAGAGAATATTTTTGTTCTGAGTAGTGAGGACTATTTTCATCTGTCTGCGCACATAAATAGGAAGTTGTCGCATCTGCCTCTCCAAACCGTAACAGAAAAGATCGCGCAAAATTTTCAACTCTAAAGTGGGAGAGCTTGGTGTGATTATTGGGCTGGCAGTGCTGTCAGATCGCACAGCTTCAAACGCTGCTGATTTGATCCTTACAATGAATGGACCGCGTTACCGAAAGATGTTGCCTGACATTTTTTGTTCTGAACCTAAGGCGCTTCATTAAGGTGACATATACTTTCAACAGACGTCATATTCTCCCATTCTCCTTTTGAAACAACGGCTCAATTGCTTGAAGAATGTGAATAATACGCGGAAAATGCACATGTGGTTGTAAATTCGTGTACTGGGCCTTACCAAGCAATAAAATTTCTGAAGATAGGATGTCGGAAAGACTTATTACGTAAACTTTCGGAAATTATACGAGGATATAGAACGGCGTAAAAAAAGCCACAGTCTTACCGAATTTTCATATTACTACTCCAGACTAACTAAGCTCGACGTAGGTTCGAAAGTTTTCAATAAATCAAAGAGTACCAAGTTCCCGGATGTTGACATTTGAGAATATCTGCTGCGATAACGGGCTTAAAGATTTTTCAGGTCAATTCTACTGTACGGGGCTATTAAGCTATTGTCAAGGACAGTGGATACTTGTGTAGCAGAGTAGGTTTTCAGGAATCAGAAAGATTGTGTTCGGATCTTAATCCCTTAAGAGAGGTTTCAAAAATCTTTTTTAGAGGTGACTCTTGTGCCTTCTGACAAATTCATAGTTTTTTTTTATTTTGATGCGAATGGCTTGGCTCCTTGCGTGTAAGAGGTCGTTGATCCTAAGAAAAACAATTCATTTAAAATTTATCAGTTCTAGTCGAATAGAATTACCTGGCAAAAGCAACATAGCATAACAAGGTAACATATGGTTGGTCAAAAACTAATAATATATTTTAGCCCAACAATTTCATTAGTAAAGTTTTACAACTTTTTTTAAATCGCTTTAATATTATATCGCGATTCTTCTGTGTTTGTTTTCCCCTGAGCAAGTGATTTGTAACAAGTATGTGTTTGTGCTTAGCGAGTAGAAAAAACCTTTACTCGTATTGCAATAGACTTGAGAGAGACAGTTAAAAGAGTGAGATTAATAGTAGGAATGAAATAGTGCATTTATTTTGCTTTGAATGAAGTGATGATAAGTAAAAGCTTTTCTAACGGATTTAAGCCAAAGGAGTCTAATTTATCCTTTGTTTTGTTTATGGGGTAAAACTAAAGAAATGCATAGTTTGATTAATAAATAGTTTTTTTTTGTTTTTCTCAGACAGAACTTTACTAACCGACAAATTTTAGCGCAATCAAATAATTTTTGTTTTCCTTCGGAAAGACTTCTTAACCCACTTTTGCAAAGGACACGGCTTAGTTGGTCGCATTTTTTTAAAGCAAAAAAGTATTATATTTAGCTTTACTGTAAATTTCTTTAGTAAAATTCTCTTCGTGCAGCAACATCTCCACCCCATGGAGGCACACCACAGAGGCACGTGAATTTACCCGAGGAAGGCTGAAGAGACAGCATAACAACTCTTGCGAGATAAGATAAGGTCGTTCAGGCAACTTGTCTTAGCTACGTATAAAGTAAAGTTTTAAGTAAATTAATATCAACCTGTCATGAGACTCGTTACTTTCCTTGCCGGCTGAGTATTTGCCTTTTTCTGACAAAGAAATAAAAATAAAATAAAAAGAAAAGTCCCGTCGGTTGTCTGTTGTCTGTCTGTCCACTGTAAGTCAGTCGGTCGTCGTCTAGCGTCGGCCCTACATAGCCATCATATGCACACCCCTTCGTCACAGCCACAGCGCTGGCAGCTCGCGCTTAGCCACTCATCGGGGACAACAAAATTAAATAGACTAAAAATGACTTACAATACAAGCATCGGCGTCGGTGCAGTGTCAGCCGCGGTAGCTGCTACATCACCAATCACTGCTCCTCTTTCTATTAAGCCTTTTCCACTCCAATACAAACTTTAATTTCCCTTGCTGCGTGCGTAGGTGCACGCGGGTAAACGCTGTTTGCAATAATAACCTGGGATCCAATTAATTTCTCTTCCGAACAAATTTCTTAATCCGTGTAGTTTTCTTTTCTTTACTCCAATTGCGTTTACTTTGTCAAGTTGCTGTATTGGTTATTTACTTTTCCTTTTTTTTTTTTTTATATAAGTTCTTGGCTATTTCTTTTTATTATAAAGCATTGTTCTGCTCAAACGTTTTTTTCTTTATTTTTATATCGTTTTACAATCGTAGAATTCAATATGTATATAAATATTTTTTTATTTTTTCAGAGTTGATTGGTTATATATTCTTTTACACAATTAGACACAAATATGTTCCTATGAACTTTTCTTATGCATATACATACGTATACATGTATATATATACCTGTCTATAAATATGTATATATATATATATTTAGATTTTATACAATTATTTACACAAAGGATTTAATTTGTAAACTTTTGTCGGCAGAAGAAAAATTTCTTCGTCGCGAGAACACACACAAAATGCTTCGTTTAATTGTTCCACCTTTCCCCTTTTTTTTTTAATGAACTTTTTTATTGTATTGATAATTAATTATTTATGCTGGCTATCGTAATGCATACTTCCTTGTAAATTTTAATATTCACAGTCAGCTAATGCTAGTCCTTTTTATTACCCTTGAGGGATAGTCTTCACAATTATTTCTTATTTATCCGTTTTATATTGAGCTCGAAAGCCCGTCCGAACTTCACCAGATGCCAAACAGTTCTCCTCGCTATCTTGAAATTAAAAAGCAGACAGACTTCTCATTTTTACTCAATTTCCCTCTTCTTCTTCCTGTTGCTCTCTCTATAACGGCTTGCCGCTACTCTCACAAGAGCAAGGATAGATCCCGCAAAATCATACGATTTTGGCTGTGCTTGCAAAAGCAAAAGGAAAAAAAAAGGAGTACCGCAAAATCATACGATTTTGCCTGTACTTGTAAACAAGGAAATCAGAGAAGAATAAAATAAACATATACCGCAAGACCATGCGATTTATTAGCGGTACCACAAAATCGCATGATTTTGTCTAACGGCATGCCGCTATTCCGCTGCTTGCGGTTGATACAGACCGACAGACACCCTACCCGAGGTTTGTTCGCGGCCGTTACAAACCTTAGGCAGACGAGGGGCAATTTTTTCTTCATGTTAATGGGAATAGTACGAGAGCTTTTATATCTTGCATGCTTTACTTTATATAATGAGTCCCTTTTTTGTTTTTTTTCTATTCCTTATACCCAATACGATGCATAAAGCACTCCGGTTTAAAGGAAATTATTTTTTAATTATTCAGACGTTGTGAGCTTAAATAATCCAATCTAAAATATTAAACCGTTTCACGCCATTTGTTGGATTTTAAAAATAAGATGCCGTTGCAAAATTCAATGAAAAGACTTTTGTTTTTGTTTCTTTGATGTTTCTTTATTTGCTGACCTCTAACGTATATTTACATCGTGTATTCATATTTCAAATGCTTATTACATACCAGAAAACGCGTCCAAAGTGAGCCCACCCTTCGATGTGTTAACGATTGATTTCGACTTTAGGGTTCGTCTATATCCTCTGGAAATAAGCTTTAAATAATTCATAGCAAAGAATTTTGCATTAAATGCAATCATTTTTGTTCAATGTGTCGTCGAGTTTTCAGTTTTTAGGTCATATTGTCATAATTAATGCTTGTCTTTGCACTGTTGGGTATCCGATAATAGACTTACCCTTAACATCAAAATTTGTCTAAATTTTCGCTTTCTTTTCTGAATAAAAACCTTTCTGCACGAAAAACAAACGAAAATAGACAGCCGTGTACTTTCCTTCCTTTTTTGAATAATTTGATAAAAGAGTTAATTTCTTACTTCTCAAAATATACATACGAACATTATACAACTCATTGTAGAAATTTGTTCTTATGATTACATATGCAGTGGAAATGTTTTCTCAATAGTTCTCATCTTTTGTTTCGATAAAGACTCTATGATTACAATTTGCCCATAAAATCTTGCTTCACGCACGCATGAAAACAAACAAACGCTCACTTTTTCTTTCATGTTCCGTCCTCGTTTTTTTACCAATAACCGGTTCATCATCGAACGTTATGGACTGTCGATCACTATAAACACTTCGTTATTACGATTTTCCACAAGTTGTTAGTCACACCTAACATTTAGTGACCGCTTCCATGCTATAGTCGTATGTTCGCATTTTTTCTTTTTATTAAAAAAAACTCTGACAGACACGAAGAAACCAAGGAATGCGTACGATTGTGTATCTTTTCCTTGGTACTTTTTGCATTTGAGCCGATTGTAATTTGTTATGCTTCGTTAAAAATTACGAACATTCTCGAATCATTTTTTTTTTAACCAAATTTTTCCTTTTTTTTAGTTCCATTACCATTCCTGCGATCTTCCCTTGCTCTACAGAACGGTATCACATTTGTTACCCATTTTTCTCTTATGCATTCATAGTACATCAAATTCAGTAAATGTGCTCATTTCAGTTCTTTTAGTCTTTCGTACGAATTTTCAAGTCGTTTGTTTATACTGGATGTGTCGGAACAGTAAGTACTTAATAACATTGCTGCGTAAATGTTGCTAGCGAAATGTTGCATCTTGCAGATATAATGTTTCTGCACAATATCAGCTCGAAATGAATTTGCATACTGTAGTACGAGCATAGCGTGGAGTGCACTCACAAAAACCAAATAATAAACAACTAAACAAAAAGAAATGCAACGAAAACCAATATCGAATGACACGCTAACGAAAATGCTGTATTTGCTTTTTTTTCAAAAAATAAAAATTCATTAAATTACCAATAACTTATGTTTACAATTTAATTGCTGTAGAATAAGCGTTTTTGTGAATATTCTTAATTATTCTAGCGGTAGAAAAATAGTATATAAGCTTAAAATTTTTCATTTAAAGAATCAATTCAGTGTTGATATGCTAAGCTCAGCTTGTCCTGGCAGGTTAGAAACTGAAAAAAAGGAAATAAAGTTCAATTCTTTTAGGTGGCGATGCTGTTTGCTGAGTGTATCTTGGAATCAAAACAGTAATTGTATTGGCGAAAACACCAAAAAACAGCAGAGCAAATTAGGAAAGATGAGTATGCGACTTCGATTTCCCATTTGATAGAAACATTGGAAGCTGTGGGACGCTAGTGGATACTGAAATATAGGTATGTCAAGGGACAAGCTCCCAGTAAAGCGTGTAACAAACAAATCTCTATTTTTTTTAAATAAATATTTTTGGGTATTGCTCATTGCCCACAAATTGTGAAATAGAAAAAATCATCCACACCCACTCTAAATTTTAAGTGATCAAATTTTCCTTTTTCGGCTTTTTTGACGTGTTCTAGTTAATATTCGAAAGATTGGTGAGAATTATTCTATATATTAGTTTGGGGAAAAAGAAATCCATTATTTTTTCGGTAGATAGATTTCTCGTAAAGTATCGATCAAACAATTTCCGATACTGTACATTGACATAATGTACATTTCGCAGTAAAAAAAATTCTTTTGCTGTTTTTTGTTTGGTGCATTCAGTTGTGAGTTACAGCGTGTTAAAAATGGAAGTGAACAAAGAGAAAACTCGGTACATTTTACAGTTTTTCTTTGACAAAGACGAAAATGCAAGCCAGGCGGCTAAAATTGTGAATGGTGTTTATGGTTCCGATACTGTAACAGCCAATTATGTGCAATTTTGGTTTCGAAGATTGCGTTCAGGAAGTTTTGATGTTAAAGATGCACCTCGCACAGGTAGGCCGGTCGTCGAAAATGTCGATAAAATCGGAGAAATGATCGAAGTTGACCGGCATGTTAGCAGTCGCAACATCGCCCAGGAGCTAAAAATCGACCATAAAACAGTTTTAAACCATTTACACAAAGCTGGATTCAAAAAGAAGCTCGATGTTTGGGTGCCACACCAATTAACAGAAAAAAACATGATGGATCGAATTTCCATCTGCGAAGCCTTGGCCAAACGGAATGAGATAGACACATTTCTTAAACGGATGGTGGCTGAAGATGAGAAATGGATCACATACGATAACCCTGTGCGAAAACGATCGTGGTCAAAGAGCGGTGAAGCACCTCAAACGGTGGTCAACCCAGGACTAACGGCCAGGAAGATTTTGCTATGCACTTGGTGGGACTGAATGGGGATTATTTATTATGAGTTGCTTCCATATGGCCAAACGCTAAATTCTGATCTCTACTGTCAACAACTGGACCGTTTGAAGATAGCGATTGACCACAAACGGCCAGAATTGGCCAACAGGAGAGGTGTCGTGTTCCACCAGGACAACGCTAGGCCACACACATCTACAGTGACTCGCCAGAAACTTCGGGAGCTTGGTTGGGAAGTTTTAATGCATCCGTCATACAGTCCGGACTTGGCACCAAACGATTATCATCTTTTTCTTGCATTGCAAAATTTCTTTAATGATAAAAAATTGGAATCTAGGGAGGATTGTGAAAATCGACTACTAGATTTTTTTGCAAATAGAGACCAGGACTTCTATGAGAGAGGCATTTTGAAGCTACCTTTAAGATGGCAACAAATCATACAAGAAAACGGTGCATATTTGACCCAAATCGGACAATCCGAAGCATGTTAAATAAAGTCCTGAAGTTCATATAAAAATAATGGATTTCTTTTTCCCCAAACTAATATATTTCACATGGAAATCTGTTTACAAATGTATTAATTTTGAATTAAATGTGGCGGACGCCAGAAGGTACAAATCAAATCACTTGGAGAGTGAAATACGACAAATTAGTTCTGTCAGTCCTAAGTTAAATATGGCAGCACGTCATTAAATGTTCTAGACCACCTTACAGTTATTCTTATAACTACCTTTCAAATTAAGCCTTTATATGGGATGTGGTCGAAGAAGTTGTTGAAAATGTATTCCTTTTCGAATGATTTTCAATAGCGTCCAAACACTTCACTATGCCAAAATCCATCAAAGTATCTCAAAAATTTCGGTAGGTTATATGCAAGAAAACAAGGCGCACACCCTCGCACCACAAGTGTTGTAGGGCATAAAAAGTTTTAAATACATTAAAATGTTGAACGTTTAGAATAAATTCTACTTCTCGCAGATTGAAACCGTAAACGCACGAAGTTTTTTTTATTTATATTCACATAAGAGTGGACGAGGTAAAATTTATAATAAAAACTATAGAAACCGGTATTTTTATTCTTATTTTTGTTATGAACATTTATATATATTATATATATAACATATATATATATTATATATAATACATATATATATAAAATATAAAATAAATAAATAAAAAATAAATAAAAAATATAATAAAACTAATAAAATAAAAAAATTAATAAATTTTATATTTAAAATTGCTGGCTTAGCTTAGTCGTCGTCCCTGAAAGCCAGGAAGACACTCTCTCTTGCGACGTGAAACGGTTAGGGACGGACGAGTGGTCCTATAGACCAAGGATAGCTACTATAACACCTGCGACATATTCTTTTCTTTTGCAGAAGCTCGCGATACGGTTAGAGCGTGAAAAATAATCCTTCGAAAGAACAAAAAGCATTGAAAGCGTTGAACGAGAGTCGGGTCACCACGCTGGTTTTTCTTCTCCCTCTCCTCTCAAAATCGCTTATCTACTGTAAATTCCATAGTAATAAATAAACAGATGTCTCCGAGGGTTTAACGTGGGTACACTACCGTGAAGGTTTAACCCCACGGTGCCCGATGGCACTGAGTGTGAAACACTCGAACTCTCCGAGGTTAATAATCCTCGCAACATACGGTGCCAAAGTCGGCGCACACGTTGCCATGAGAAATATTAAGTACCCGAGTACCAGACGAGGTACGTTATGGTCGCATCTCCCCTCTGGTGAGGGCAAGGGCTACCTAAAACCTCTGCCTTTCTGTGGGTAAGGCACCCGGTTGCAATGCAACTCCACACCGAGCAAGAAGCTCTTCCCGCGATTTTTGCGCCAACCACAGCCACCACGAAACTCCCGCTATGGACCGTTCCCGTTGTCAGACCAAAGCTAGAGGAAGTGCTTTGGGGGCTCCTGACGCCCGTGGTACCGAAGTTGAGGAGAAAATTAAGAAAATAATTTATAAAAGTCTCCGGTCGGACTTTCTAGGTCCCATAAGACCCGCACTCGGCATGAGATAAGTAATAAATAAACAGTAAGAACAACACGCGGGGTTCCAAGTTATTTTTCTTTTATATAAATTTCTTGGAAGGAGTCCTGGGAAGCCCTGATCTTATCCCGCCAGAAAAGAGTCGTTACACTTTATTTGAGTGGTTAATGTTAATTCATTCTAAAAATATTTTCTTCGACAAGAATTTTGATACCCTCAATACAATTAGCTAAGAGGACATTTGATGTTTAATAACTAACTAATTTTAGTATATATATAAGTAACCTATCATTCTTATATAAACGATTATAATATTGTTCGTAATGTTTTAAGTGGATTGGTAGAGAACCACGTAAGTAAGGGATAGAAATGCTCATTGGTTTATATCTTCAAAGTCGAACATCTCTTTCTTTCACGTAAGCGTTACCATTAACAATTTCATTTCTCAAGCAACCTTAAATAACGAAGGCTTTTTGAAGAAAAAGAAAAAGAATTATCGATTAAAACAAATAAAAGCATTACAATAGGGCAAAGGTGACTATTAAATATCCTAGACTTCGTTAGTTTTCACTATAACAAAATTATTATTTTACATGATTTGCATTTCAAAGCATACTGTTCATGGGAGTTCTTACGCTGGAGGGTGGCAAAACGTCAGCTAATGTAGTCCAAGCTTAAGGATATTAATTTCTTTTTATTTTGCACCTGTTTTTGTCATGAGAAACTACAAACTACAAACTTCGCTGCCAATATTTCAGGACGATCTGAACAGTAAAGCTATCTGATCCAAATATCCAACGTCCAATTTTTGCTACTTTTTCATCAAAATATATTCAAAACTATATGTTTTGCATGTAAGAATTATTTTTCACGATAAAATTCATGTGGGATAGGATCGAAAAAACACAAAAACATGCTTTCTTTCCTTACTTATCGAAGGTATTCTTGATAGGGAATATCTTTGACAGATCTTTCATATAAGATGTTAGAAAGTCAAGTTAAAAGTTAACACAACTTAAAAAATATATTGGGCTAAAATCAACTCCTCCTAAATAACTAAAAATTTCATTAATATTGGTCTTATAGAAGTTTTTATAATAGATTTCCTGTCGAATTCTGATATCGTTGACAGAAAGCCATAATGAGATTAATACGTGATGAGAAAAGCCAGCGGCGACGGTTTGATAACGTAGTACAAAAGTGAGATTCTCACTTTAAAGAAAATAATCAATAAGTCAAGTGAATTGGTGCTGGATATTAAAATGAGTCGGCAAACAATTATGTCTGCAGCAGAGACCAATTATGGAGCACATAAATAAATTATGATTAAAATCTCCAATTATTACAATATTGGGGTATATAGTAAGCAGATTACTATTCTTTCTTTTGAAGACGGATACGTCTCCGCTGGACAAGAAGACAACACAAATCACCAATTCATTATTCTGGAGACCCAGTTCAACAAATAGGGATTGACAGATCCCCTCCTCCATGACTCGAAAAAGTTACTTAGAGTGCACCTTACACGAGGTGCGCAGTGCAACTCCCCCACCCCTAGACATTGTTCGGTCATTTCTAGCTAGCCTGGCAGACTTATAGCCGCGTCAGAAAGGTAGTTCTTTGGCAAAGTTTCGCATAAAGCAGAAATATCAAACATATTACCCTCGAGAAGGTTACTAAGCTCATCCACTTTCGTAGACCCGTTAGAAGGACTAATACACTGGAAGTTAAGATGTCCAACATTGAGATTAACGTCATCATATTTGAGACAGTTACAATAGAGGTTGCTGCTGGCAACTGGCCTAATATTCACGCCCAGCATCCTTGAAATATCAGTTACAGCAGAGCAAAATGGTTATTACAAAAATACAGTACAACAAAGTAGCTTGCTTAAATTTATGAGTTAATGCGTTTCAAATTTCAATTGAATGTTATTCTAACGGTGCTAGATTCCAATACATAAGAAAACCGATTACAATAAATTTAACAAGAAAGGCAGTAAGAGAGATAAGATATTCGTGAAAGATTAGACTTCGTTGTCTAGCAACGTGTAAGGAACATTCGAAATGACTGCACTATCATTGGTTGTAATACTTACTTTGATCAAATCCTTACTGAAGGCTTTGAATTTGGTAATTTTACTATTTTTCTTCATACTTCTGCATAAAAAGTTCAGCTGTCGGCAACGTAGCGGCCAATGTTCATTGAAAGAGATTCGAGAACGTATCTCCCCGCCGATGATATCCGAAAGAGCAATCGTACATGTAGCAAGATGATTTTTCAATAGCAAATCTTTACAGCCACGCTGTTGAATTTTACCTACATTTGATTCTTCTTATTGATGTAAGTGCAGTGGTTGATGTCCGTATTCAAGATGAGATGAGAGAACATTAAGGTAATCAGCGATTTTCATAACGTGCGCCGGGAGATTCACGAATTAAGCGGCCAAGCTTCGTATGACAATCTCGGTACGATTATAATCTTCTTTTTTAACTGTTCCTCCACCACTCTCAATGCCATTTCTGAGTCATTACTACGTGAGTTAAACTTCTCCTTCAGTTTAATTCTTATATTCTCAATCTTTCCGTCATCACTATCACAGAAGTCTTGAAACCTTAAGTTGAAGTTTCGTGTGATCTAGTCAACCGGAAGTTGAAGGTACTGGCGTAGCATCCTGTGAGGTGTTTGAACAATTCTAGCAGCTAAAGGAATTTTCCAAATAAACTTGCGAAATCTCAACACAATCCGCATGATAACGTCTGCAGCAGGGCGCCGTCAATTACGTCTTTTTAAACATCTTTTTGCACGCACAGCAGGACATGCGGGAATATGGCCAATCAGAGCACCGCAGGTCACCGGAACACAACCAAATAAAAAAAACAAGAGGAGGCACAGGCAATGTTAAACGTTTTGTTACCAGATGAAGGGTCAGTTTTCGTAGGAGCGATTTTATGGTAAGGAGTTCAAAAAATGCTCCCTCCTATTTAAATTTTTCACATGGTGAAATACTATTACTCGTCGAGGCTTTTTGAAAACTCCATTTTTTTCATATAAGCTTTTACAATAAGGAGTTATATGGGAAGTAGAACCAAAAGCAGTTCGGTCTATTCAATTTTAAATAGGGTTTGTCCTTAACGCATAATACGTTAGTGTACCACATTTCATCAAAATGTCTGAAAGATTTCGATCTATAGATCGAACACAAGAACACATTGATAGAAATCAAACAGATGGACTGACAGATGGACTAACAACCTCAGAAAATTATCGTGAATCGATCGATATAATAAGAGATAGGTCTTTACGTCTTTTTAAGTGTTGCATAGAACCGTACAAGCTTAATATAAGCTGTACATAATAACACAGCAAAGCAAAGACAAATTACACTGCTACCTATTCCCGATCTTTTTTTGCGCACGCACGTTTATACATGTAGCATAGCGCGCAGATAAAAAGCAGAAACATATCTAGGAATGTTAAAAAATATATTGCCCATAAATATAAGAAAAATGAAAGGGCCAGCAGTCAAATGACGGCTACTTAGCAGCCCCCCCTACTGTCAGTGTTCATAAAAACATCAAAAGTCCATATAATACATCTTATTATTTGTTTTTAAAATTAGTCTGAGGACTCCTATTCAGTTTTCTTTAAATGTGGCTACGCGTTAGAAATACGTTCGCGGTACAGGGTATTTAAGTTTAAGTTTCGAGTGTTTGTATTGAATCGTTTCTCTTAGTTCCTCGTGCTTCTATGTTATGTGTCGTTGTATTCACATGTTTTGAATTAATTTTGTTGGAATACCCGTCGTTAAACAACTCCCACGTAAATTATAGGACTTATTATATTTTAGAAAGATTTGTTAACGTTTATGTTACGAAGCAATCTAGACCGGGAAGAAAATGTTACTCTTGCACAGATAAACTTACTTAACTTCTCCTTTTCTTTTATAATATACACAGTGTACATTATAACACCTTTTCATGTTCTTTGTATTCCGATGAATTTATACAATTTCGTCATCCGTAAAACGTAAACAAAGATGCAATCATATTTTGTTAAAAATGTTCTAAATTTGCATAAGCCTGCACAATATTTGTGACGAAATGTTTTCCCTTCGTTAAACTCTTTTATACTTTATTTCCATTTTCTTTTACGTTATTTTCTGTATAACAGACAACAGGTTTTAATTACAACTAAATCTACATACCTTTAGATTGTATATATATGTGCATAAATCTAAGTGGAGTGCAAGCTGTGAAATCAACTTTGTGTGTTGCGAGCTATAAATCGTATGTTGGAAAAATTTTAAGCCTGGCGCCAAGTAGCTTGGGTCAGAAAGTAATACTTACTTCTGAATTTGAGGTACAACGAGCAACTGCTGCTGTTCGTCAGCCGGAGTTGGGGCTAATCCAGGTGGTATTTCATTGGAAAACTTCAATTATGATGTTTTTTGCTGATTACTACACAGCAGCTCGACAATAACCACAGCAGGAGCCGATCATCATTTTCCACCGGAAGGTCGCAACGCATCGTTAGCAATAACTGCAACAATAATAATACAGCCATTTGAACGTGCGACCGTATAAAATACCAAAGTTATTTCTGAAGAATGAAATGCAAGTGTACAATGATTCAGAACAATTAATGACTTCGACTCATTTTCAAAAGCAGCTGCAGCTAGACTAGCAGCTGACTTCTATGATAAGAAATTATACCCAGCATCAGCTAGGGGGACAACGTATAATAACAGCATATAAAAGCAACAACAATAAAAATAACAGCAATCGCAGTCAGCGCTATATGGCAATACATAGCGGCGCTATATGACCATCAAGAACACCAACTAGAACATCACAAGATATATATGTACATAACTCAGAAAAAAATAATGTACAACGTATAACTCTAACACCACCACCGCATTTGCTTGATATGTTGTACTCCCACCAACAACACTCACAATAGCAGCAGCAACACGTTCTATAACAACAGCGTGAGCAACACCTATAGAATAGTAATCATATAAAAGAAAAATCTAACCAAAGTAAATCTTCATCTTCATCGTCTGTATCATCATCCGCAACAAAATTCTCATAAAACTCACGACGAAAGTACTAATTCAGCCAGTGCGCTACATGTCACAAGAACAGCTAGATAATTGGCAGCGAATAAGTAGTTTCTTTAAAAAATTAAAATGGTCTGATCAGTTTTAGAGTCAATGAAAAGAAAGAAGAATAGTAAGGATTCAAATTATAAACTAGGGCACCCTAAATGCCATTAGCAGTCATAATCTAACCTAGAGTTTTTAGAAAATAGTTCCGCATTATAAAACGACGTGTTTTTAACGTAATATTCAGACGTAGGCTTAATGCATTTATAAAATATGTGTATTTCTGATTAGCGTTACATTCCGAATTTAAGTAAGCCCATCTGTTGGTCAATCCGTCTGCTCACTTGTGTAATGCGCCTAGTAGGGCGAAATGGGCCCAATCGATCAACGGACAGACTCCGACTACAGCGTAAACTGAGTAGAAAATATAATTGGATATTTCACTCACTACTTACAAATTAAAGCAAACGTAGTGATAAAATCTTTTGATAAATATTCGGCCACACCACTCCAATATTATAGTGTCAAAACTTCTTTTTTGTTGTGTGATTTTTAAGAATAAGATGATAGATACAATGGTCCGGCCACAGCCGAATACAATTTACTTACTTGTTTTAACACATCATGAATGGAAGATAACTTTTCCAAAATCAATCAATGCGTGTGTGTGCTCTAAGAGTTCTAGTAAGCTTGTTGGCGCTGTAATTACAATGCGCATGAATGTACATATGATTTATGATTTTTCTCACTCAAAACTCATGAAATTTGAATAGAACACACAATACAAATTGTATTTAAGTGAGTGTATTTGTTTGTGGGCTGTAAATAGAATAATTTCTATTTTATTGAATTCTCTGTGAGAGCCGGATTTTTCTGCATTAATATGCGTTTATGTGGCTATTTGAAGCCTATGATTCTCTCTTCTTACCAAACGATAAAAATTTTCGTTTTTACCTTTGAACCAACAGTCCTAAGTTATAGATATCAAGTCTGTGTACATGTTGGCAACATTACTCGCTTGAAACAAGGACTCTGAATAAGTATCTGTCCGTCTCTCTGCCTGATATCTGAGTCTTTTTTCCCTATTACAGATCGTCGCTTTTGAGACGATTCCTCGGACGAACGATATTGAAAGTAAATTGCATCGGTCCAGTGTTACGTCCTATAACTCCTTATATTGACGATCTTGACATGAATTAAATTTGAAATGCTTTATACTCCTCGTGAAAACTCGCGAGAATATAGTATTTTAATGTACGAAATAAAATTGGGAAATTTTTATCGGACGATACCAATTTTTCGGACCATCTCCTACACAACCCCTCTTTACGAAAGGTAAGTTTTTATATAGTGAAAGGACCCAATTTTCCATATTTTATGATGACATTTTCGAGATGTCAAGAAAAGAAGACTTTTCACTTGACACCTGACGTTACGGATGAGAAATCGCGAAAATTATTTAAAATAATTAAAGTTTTCTTATATGTCATTGTTTGTTAAGTATTGCTATTGCTTTTGTTAAGAGCACAGGTATTTGACTTCATGATGAGAACACTTCAGAGACTACACAAACTTATAATTTTGATCACGCTCAACTTCTGAATTGATTTAAGCATGTCCGTCGGACTACAAAAATGAGTCTATCGATTTCAAATTTGGTCCAAGCATTGGAAGTTCTTGCACTCAGGTTAGGCTTCAAAATGGGCTAAATCATTCGAAGGACACGACTACAGTACCACGTAAACACACCTATATTTTTCAAAAGGAATAAGAAATTGGTTTCTTGATCATTTTTCATAAGTTGTAGCAGATAATTACATAAGATAAGTACATAAGCTTTCATCCATATTCTACAGGTGATGCTGTAGTATCCTACAAAAACCCTACGAAAATCTCCCAATCCCACTGAATTTTATAGTGCGCCATTATTTCCTTCTTTTTTTTAAAACCCTTATTCTTGTGGGAAGCAAAACACATACCACATATAGATTTCCAATTTCATTTTGATAATAGGAAAAATCAGCCACGTCCATATAATTTTGCATAGTATGAAAATTTAATTCTTTTCCTTTTTTTACGGTCACCGTGTAAAGATTTGTATTAAAGATTTGGTCACGACTAAATATAATTTTCGTACTTATGACTTATGTTTTTATTTCTTACTATCATAAATCAATAAAGAGTTCATAACCAATCAAAGTATTTAAGCATTTATACTAAAAATTGTTGTTGTTAATTTTTTATTATTCATTGCTTATGTGCATGCTTGTACATACTATAAGTATAAATAGTATGAAAGCATTATCATCACAACGATTTCCAGTCATAATTATCATCATATTATCTATTCGTCACTGGCTTGTGCTCACCGTAATATTATGTACACATGTAATTGTAGATACTTGTGCACTATAAACTTCAATGATAAATGTAAAAATTACAAGTAACTGATTCAAACAGTGTAACGTGACAACCGATGAAG
>NW_024002612.1:22005-38806 GCF_014805625.2 Glossina fuscipes
AATTTGAATTAATAAGAAAAAAAGTTTTTTTTGTCTACTTTCCTATACATAATGAACTAAGTAGGAGTTTTTAAAATTGTTGATTTTTGTGTGATTGTACGCGTATCTGAATGAAGGGGTTCAATTTTTGGTAAAGGAAAGGGAACACTTTTGTTGTAATATAAAATATTTAGATTAACTTACCGAAAGGATCCTACACATTTCACTAAAGAATATTAAAAATTTCAATGAACAAAAATGAAAACTTTTTGAAACTATTTACCGTTTTCAAAAGTCGCGTTTCGAAGAAAACCCATTTAAAGGGTAAATTATTTGCGAAAACTATTTAAAATTTTGCAGCAAATGCTTTGTAGTAAATGCGTTATTCTCACTGCCTGCACAAGGATTGTTTTTAAAGGAGAAGAATTAAAAAAGACTTGTTTTGGTTTGGAGAAAGTCCTTGATCTCCATTTTACAAAGTAAATTCTATCAGAAATATTTTCGAATATCCTTTGTGTTCTAAACAGTGGGTGATTAGTGGTGGTAAGTAAATACGAATAAAATTCTTATTTATTTTTTATTATCTCTGTTATTTACATCCTATCCGGAGAGATAAGGAACCAAAAAGGTTGTTTGTTCAGTAATCACAAACTATAGGGAATAAATGTACAAAAATTTGGATGTAGTATATATACAAAACGGGAAAAAATGGACCATCCACACACAAATTTGCAAGTGACTAAAATTTCTTTTTTTCACTTTTTTGCGGTTTTATGCTTATTAACCATATAGTGAACAATGAAGGATGTTTAAAACTATACTTTACATTCCTCAAATGAAGATATATTACCTGCCTAAAAATGCGCTACTTCTAAAATAAATATGGTGGACTACGAGCTGGTGGATTAAATTATGTTGAATAACACCAGCGATATCAACTAAAATGACTCGGAGAGTGGAAGATGACAGGCTGATCTTAAGTAATACATGTAAAGACGTGGTCGATGAATTTTTCTTAACAATACCCATACCGGTAATGGGTATGCAAGATTCGGCCCCAGCTGAACATAACTTTCTTACTTGTGTTTTGACTTGAACTTTTGAAACGAGTTGAATTTGCTAAACCAACCAATATAGCGAAAAAATTGGAAAACTTTTAACTATGTTTCGGATATTCTCTATCTGCCTCTCTCCACTTTCTTTTGACCAAAAATGGTGTTACGCTTGTATTGGCCATCCAAAAAAAGAAAGAAAACGCACAATAACATTACCAAAACTATAAAATAATTCTTGAATGAAACGAGCTCCTTTTTATTCATTGACGCGTCTGCCATTTACATCTTTATAGCAAGGGTTGTCCTTTAAGCATCAGCTACGAGCCTACGTTGACGCTCTTCGTTTATTTCTTTCCTCACAATCTTTGCGGCAACATTCCTGCCGCTTCCCATTTTCCCTGGTCGTGTAGCGTTATTGTGACGAGGTTGTCACGGAGAGGAAACTGCTCAATTTCTATCTGTACTCTCTGCCGTTCGTAGTGTTATTTCGGACAGAGAAGCAACACACGTTCAGCGTCCTCGGTGCAATTACAAAATCTACAAATTGGGTCCTGCCCAAATTTGCGCCTATACAAGTACGCTCGGAAACACCCATGGCCGCTTAACGTATTAGTAATCTGGAAGTTTATCCCGTTGTGCCATTAAACCGTGCTTGCAGGTCCGGTATGAGCCGATGCATTCATCTGCCTTTGTTGGCCCTGCTCCAGCGACTCTGCCATTCATTCACCAAACAGAATTTTGCTCGCCTATTAGCCTTGTCAGCCCGCATGTTTTGCAATTCGGCTTTAAAGACGCTTTCCGTAACCCGCAAGTCGATAGGCATCACACCAGCGATAACTAAAACCATGCGATATGCGTCATAAACTCTTAAAGCACAGATTCAATATGCTGCTTTAATGCGTCTTGAATATGACTTCTTATGGAATGTCTTTTGCCAAGTGGGAGAGCCATATGATATAGCTCCTGCTGCTATCTTAGCCATCGTCTTTCTGCGGCTCTACCTACGGCGTCGTGCGTTCGGTAGCAGTTGCGTTAGCGTCTTTGTTGTCTTCCCTTTCCCTCCACTCATGCGCTGAGGACGCTTTTTATATGTTAATCTTCAATCGATCGTAATTCCTAAATATTTTATGGCGTTTTGCGAGTGTATATTTTAAATGTGATTTTTTCCAACTTCTTGCTTGAGGGTATCAATACCACTTCTGCCTTTCCTTCAGCTAGTCTTAAATCTGCCTGACTCTTTGGTCGTGTAGTATTTAATGCTTTACTTTGGAACTCCAAGGCATGATTTCCATTGAGAGTTAAGTGAAACTGAAGTTTTGAAATTTTCTCGTCCATAGAAAAAGTATTTCTGGAAACGTTATATAAAAAAACTAATGGATATGTTTAAGTGAGTATCATATAATATATTTTATTGTAACAATCGCAAAAGAATACAAAACTCAAAGCGCAATTTACTACTAATGCTATTGTTGTGCTTGCAACACTCAAAATCATATTAGCGAGACACCTTAAGTACCATATATATTCTTAGAAGGAATAAGATTGTTAAGCGTTTTAGGCGTCAGCCTGAGCATTTTTGAACTGCGTAAGCAGCGTGACTTAAGGTAGAGGATGTTATAACTTCACTGTCTACTTTCAGATTTTTAATATTGAAGTTGAACTCGATTTAGAATGGGTCTGCCCTTCTGCTATTGGGTTAAGAATACATTTTGAAAATGTTTCCCGCAAGTTTCCTGATTATATCAGTTTACAATTAAAAAAAAAAGATTGTATATAAAGTGGTGGATGTTGAATATATTTCGCAAGTCTTTTGACACTTTCTTTGCTTTTCTGTCTAATTTACCAATCGTTTATGCAAGTTTATTGTTTCATCGTTTGAAGATGAGTGACAGTTTGATAATGCGCTCAAATATTTGATTGCATTCTATTCCATATTTCTGCTTTATTGCTACGAAATTATTTTTGTGTTCTGAGTTCTTCATGTGCTTGCTTGCTATTCTTACTGCATGATAACCATGTAACTGCTTTTGACAAATGACAAATGCATTGCTGATTTATTCCATAGAGTAACCGAGCTCTTAGTATTCTATATCAATATTTTTATGCGAACAATATTTGCTATAAGATGAAAGGAAGATTGTATTCACTTTGAAGTGCGACCTATTTTCTCATAAAATTTATGAAACTTTTCTTCTGCCACAAATATTTAATAGCTCTGCCACCTGGAAAGCATGTAAGCATAATTGAAAAAGTCTTTTAAAACGCTGCATGCAGTTGCCTCTAAGCTATATGTAAATACCATAACCCAAATGTTTTAATACCTCCCCGAACTATGCGACATAAACATCAGACATTTTTTAAGAATAAATTTCGCGTATATATCGATCATTATATATGTAATCGATCGAAAGTACATCTTTACAGAACACTTTCGATGCGATTCCGGTAATTGTTAGTTCAATTACGTTCAGTTTAATCATGTTCCCGATTCCACATTTACCTTAGAGCTTATTTAACATTGCTTTAACTTTCGTTAGATTCTGCTTTACTCAATTGAGTCCAAACTAGTTTTATTTAATTTGGTTTGGCTTACTTCTGATACTAAGCTCAGTTAAATTTTACTTCCACGTAGCTTGGTTCAAAATAAATTTATTTAATTTGTTTTTCGATCAATCTTATTTTGATTGTCCTTTTTTAGTCCGTCTGACGAAAGCAAATCTGATTTAAATTATGTTTAATCTATTTATGGTTACTTCATATCTCGTTTCCTTTATGTTAAGTTAAACTTTTGCAGACATTTTATTGCCACTTCATTTAAGTTTTCTTGTAGATTATCTCAAGTTCACATTTTGATCAATTTCTAGGTTGCACGACATTGCTTTTTTAACTTCGTTTAAGTCCCCGAGACCCAGAGGACCTAAGCGACTTGAGCACCTTCCTTGTTACAAAGAGCGACGCAGATTTCTTGGAGGCACTTCTCCATTGAGCGAAGTCATGAGAATGAATAAATTGCAATCTGCTCTCTAGCCATAATCCAGATATATTTATGCTTAAATGTTTTGTGTGCAGACTTTCTTTTGAAAACGTAAGAACCATGCCTTAAATTACTATTACTTCATGAGTGAATTTGCTTTGAAAAAAAGTTTTACATTAATTTAATTTATTATTATTATTATTATTATTATTTTAATTTTAAACTAATGAAATGAATTCTTAGACTAAAAAAAGACACTGAGCACAAGCAACACAGGCTATCGGCTCTAATTAAAAAAAAAAGAATAATAAAATGTACATTAGATAATGAGCTTAGTAGTATTAATAAAGTAATTTATAGAATTGATATTCTGTTCTGAAGCTGATTGTAGAATGTTCAAAGGGTTAATCGTTCCAAATGCAATATTTCTAGCCAAGGAGAAGTTGAGGCAGTCGCAGAAAATGTGCTTTATAGTAAGAGTTTGTCCACAACAGCAGATTAGGGAAGAAGACTTCTTCAGGATCCATTGGTGAGTTGCAATTGTATGACCAAGGCGAATTCTCGAGAATGTTTGGATCTTGGTTTTCTCAACATTTGTTGGATATAGAGGTGGAGTTAATTGAGGGTTAATGCAAGAGTAGTGTTGATGATGGTATTGTAAATTTCCTTCTGCAATTTTCTCTTTAACTTTTCTTCCAATGTATCTTTGAAGATCCAACTTTTCCATGACATCATCCATAATTAGAGGAGCAGAAGCAGCATACTTTGCCGCTCGATCAGCCTGCTCATTTCCCAGTAAACCGATGTGACTTGGTACCCATAACATTTTAATTTTTCCGTCGGGTGTAGAAATTATATTCCTTAATTTGTTGATGGTGCTCCATCTCGAAGTCGAAGGATTCCGAACAGCTTGCAATACAGACAAACTGTCGGTAACAATAACGGTTTTGAGTTTGTTTTTATGGGCAAGGTTGGCAGCGTGAAGGATAGCTCTGGCTTCGGTTATGAAAGTTGAAGTGGTTTCGTGAAATATGTGGTTGAGAAGAACCCGTCCTGTAGCATCTACCACCGCACAAGCAGGAGGCAGAACAGGAGATTTTGAGCCGTCTGTGTACAAAAGATTCCAACCAGTACTGTCCAATACTTGGGTTTTTTCAGCTATTAGATTCCTGAAGACGTAATTTGGAGTATCTTCTTTCTTGTGCATAGACAGTGATATGTCAAAAGAGCAGTCTTTCAAAATCCAGGGAGGTTTAACACCAAAAGAGCGTGGAATTTTTAAAGGGAATGTTCAATTCCTTTGCGATGCCCAAACAATGGTCAATTGCAGATGGGTGACTTTGGAATTTTCTTCGCAATAATAATCTTTCTTACGTCATCACCGAGAATGGATTTGTTTGAATTAAGAAGCTTAGGGACTATTTTAACTTTTAACTCATAAAGTCTATTTTCTTAAGTTGGGAGACCAGTTTCAATTATAATATTATTTATGGGCGTCGTCCGAAAAGCATAACAACTTGCTCTAACGGCTTGGTGATAGACCGGTTTAAGGATGTTCATATTAGATTTGCAGCTATTGCCATAAATTATCAAAGCATAGTCAATCTTGCTTAACACAAGCATTTTGGTAAGATAAGCAATAGTGTTAATATGCGCATGGCTTCTCCAAGCAACGTACTGTATGAAATTTACCCTTGTTGGAGTTTTTTAACCGAAAACAGTGTGCTTTCCAACGGTAATTGTTGGAAAACGTGAGCCCGAGAACATGGAGCGTCTGCACATTTAGTACTGGTAAGTCGTTAATATGCATCAGTATGTTTCCGGCATCGCACATTTGTTTTCGACAAATGTGCATTTTTTTTGATTTTTGTATAGAAATTTTAGCTCCTGGCGAGTTTGCCCAAGTGGAGATCTCACATGCAATAGATTCGAGGATGTTGATTGCTTTCGTGTTGTATTTTTCTTTTGTAAAAATGTATACATCGTCCGCGTAGAGACAATGTTCCACTCTTGGTACACGACAAAGAATTTTGCTAATTTCGTTGAAAGCGATCTGGAAAAGCGTGACAGAGAGAGGAGATCCTTGCGGAATGCCATTCTTTAGCGGAAAGGAATCAGAAAGATGATTGTTGATTCTAACTTTGAACCGCCGATGCGTCATGAATGATTTCAAGAGTCTTAAAATAACATGAAGACTAACTCTGTCAAATGCTTTTTCGAAATCAATTGAGAGAATTGTTACGTGATTTCGTTCGGAAATTGCTTTGCTTGTGAAAAAATCAATATGTAAAAGAGCATCGATGCATCCTCTACCCCGCTTGAAACCAACTTGTTACTTTGTTATTAGGTTCTTGGACTTAAGAAACCAAGATAATCTAGATGCCATGATCTTCTCTAATAGCTTAGAGAGGCAAGATAAAAGAGAAATTGGGCGATAATCTGATGCGATGGAGACATTTTTTGACTTTGGAAGACTTAGACATACCACTGATCATTTGGTATGAGATGCGGTCTAGACCAGGTGTCTTCCCCTTCAAATTGGAGAGACAACTTCCAAGTTCTGAGGTAGATACGCAATTTTTCAGGAACATGGCACATCTATCGATATTATTTGAAAGAGATATTGGAGTCCTTTTATTTTCGATGAAAGCACTGGAGAAGTTGCTGTCAGAGGAGTATTCACACCGCACTTTTCCATTGGGAGTGCAGATGGCAGAAATTTCCTTCAGGTTTGAAGTCCCATTAAGTCTGTTGATTTTGTTCCAGACAACTTTCATTGATGTATTTCT
Source organism: Glossina fuscipes (assembly GCF_014805625.2). Lineage (NCBI taxonomy): Eukaryota > Metazoa > Arthropoda > Insecta > Diptera > Glossinidae > Glossina > Glossina fuscipes. The sequence goes on from NW_024002612.1 coordinate 28,803, forward strand.
GTGAATTCGTCTCGAGAAAAGTTCGAAACTAAGTGCCTTTGATTTCCGTAATTCCTTCCTGAATAGAGCATTGGCCTTTTTGTATAATAACAAGTGATTTTGATCAGGACATCTCTTAAAGCGGTGCCATAGATCCATTTTATTTTTCCTCAAAAACGAAAGCGTGTTGTTCCACCAAGGAACCCTAGCTCGTTTAAAAGAGGTGTTGGATTGAGGAATAGAAAGATGAGCAGCCGTGCGAATCGATTTAGACATAATAGCAGCATCATGGTTGCAGTTCCCGTTAAATGGCTTTGAATTCAAAAATGACTCCACCTGTTTGGAGTAATTGATCCAATCCGCTTTATCTAGGAGGAATTTGGCCTGTTTTGCTGGAGTAGCAGAGGACGTTGAAAGTTTAAGATCGATTATGATTGGAAAGTGATCACTATTATAAAGAACATCAGAAATAGACCAGGACACCAAAGGAAGAAGTGATGGAGAGCAACATGTTAAATCAATATGTAAAAAAGTATGATGAGTTGAGAAGTGCGTTGGTTTTCCATCATTTAAAACGCAAAGGTTGTTTTGAAAAAAGGCCTTTTCTAAAACAGTACCACGAATGTTGTTCACTGTTGAGTCCCAGATGGTATTCCTGCTGTTGAAATCGCCGCATATAATTAATGGGGGGGAAAGTACAGAAAATAAATTGTAGAGTTCTTGCTGAGAAAACGATTGCGCAGGTAGAATATAGAGCGAAAGCACTGTAAATTTTATATTTAACATTATTTGTATCGCTACGGCTTGTATATTTGAGCTTAAATTTATGCGTTTGTGAGGTATACTTGATTTTATAAAAACGCCTACTCCTTGTTTGGAATATGAATTTTGATCAGCATTCGTGAAGTATCCAGTATATGATTTGGGTGGAATAGGATTAAAAGAGCTTCTACAATAGGTTTCTTGAAGCGATAAAAAGGTTGGATTAAAATCACTTGTGAGTGTACGGAGTTCATCAAAATTATTAATAAGTCCCTTAATGTTCCAATGTAGAATTTTAAAAAGTTTATTTAATTGTAGTGACATGTAAGCAGAGTGGAGGGAGAGTTAAGTTGACATGTCAGCGACTCCGTCCAGAATGAATGATTCGTGAATGATTTATTCTTACCAGCAGAATAATCTGTACTTAGGTGATTTGGTACATTTGAAGCGCAACGAGTTGGCGCACGTAAATAATTTGAAATTGAAGGTTGATTAATGGATGAAAGAATGGATTGATTAACACTTAATTTAACTTTATTTAACTTAATTAACTTAACTTAAATTAACTTAATTTAATCCAGGAGCATTGATATAAAACCCACTTGCTGCTGTCAAGTCCAAATTCAGTAATAAATAGCTTAATAGATTAATTTTTATCCCGTTAATTGCCATGTTAATGGTACTAATGTACAAAAATTTTAAATTCTTGCATAATAAACAATTTGTGTTCATGAGTCTCTAACATTTTATGTGTATATATATTTAAAATTTTATTGAAATGACTTGTCATAATGGAAAGAAAACAAATTAATTTTTCTACGTCATCTTTCTTTTTTTTCTCACTTGTATATACACATACATCTCGTTATCCATATGTAGCAGAAGACACGTAATTGTGTACGTCCTTACTTTGCAAGCATTTGACTAGGTGACGTCATAACAAGAAACTTTTAACAACTTTCTGCCTCTACCTCGATATAGATAGTGAGAATTAGAGAAGAAGCAATCAAATGACTCTTACTGCAATAGCGCTAATTGTGCTGCGTTTACATAGACGTGAAAAATATCTCAAGGGTGTTGTTAAATTCTCTAGCATGCGAGTAACACACGCAAATAAACTTAGGTTAACTATTGAGAATTTTTTCCTAAGAGATTGTTTTTACTTTGTTTTGATATGTCATCTGATTTTATTAATCACAAGAGTTCAGGCTTATCACTTAGCTCAACTAACCTAAGATGAAAATTGATTAAAAATTGAAGTCTATTGGCGATAGTTCATGCCTATCAAGAGAGTCTTTCATTTATAGCGTTAAGGCATTAATCGAGAAGACTTTACGAAATAATTTCAATCTTTTATGTAAAGACTTTAGTGGCCTTTTTGGCGTTATCACTGAAAAGTGGGACGAATTCTGTGACAGGGTTTAGGTTCAGCCCTCCGTACACAGTTTGTAGATACTCGTGTGATGATTTCTATGATTCGATTTACCAATTATTAGACAGGCTGCAGCAACCAGTACTAGAATCCAACTTGGTTGGAATTTTGAGGAGGAATCTTATGCCAGAAATTGAGCACGAGATATTGAATGTGAATATTGACTCCATTCATTAACTTCATGATATATGTCGTAGAAGGGAATGTTTCCTTCAGGACACAAAGAACAGATAAATGATTTCTAAACCTAGTTTTCTGAATATATGTTTATAATAGTTTGCGAACTAGCAGAGGTAAACGAGCTAAATATGGAGAAAGACGAGAGCATTTCCGTCAATCAGGCATCTATACCAAAAGAACTATTTTTTATTACGGCTAGGATATCGCTAATAGTATAAAACTAATTGCATTAAGAGTCTAAACCATAAAACATATCGGTACGTACACAGAGAAGTGCACGCAAACCGGTTTCCAGCAACCACACGATTATTTAAAATTGTATTCCGAAGATAGTATATTAGAAAATCTAAAGGCGCATATCTTCAAGAAATAACAAGCTTAATAAAACCTTTACATATGTATGTGAACAAAGCATACAAAAAGTTTGATAAACCCTCGAACAAATCTCAGATACGCTCAAATAAGCGTATAAAATCCCTTTGAAGCAATGTAAGACGTGTATATAACAATTTAATTTCTATTTTTTTGCGAAAAGGAAATATTTGAGGAAAAGAGAAGCAGTCTTTTGGATTCAGGAACTTCAGTGAATTAGCAAAAAAATTTGTAAAATGGGGGAAACCATACAATATAATGAAACATTCTGTGAAAACCACGGATGCCCAATCACAGGTCGTTGAACTGTTCATAAAAACCGTCATCACGATCGGCATCTCTCTCCCGTTCACCGTTTTTAGGTGAATTTTGGAAAGCCTTCAATTGGTTTCCTCTAAAGTTTATCTATGAAATGCCCGATTGTATAGAAGTAAAAAAGAAAGACACCCTCTATGATCTAAATGAAATGAAAAAAACGGAATTGAACAAAGTAATCTCATGAAAAAAATGGGCTAAGTAAAAAGAAAGCGCTGCCCCATTGTATCGATGCGGCTCGACTGAAATCAATAAAACAATGACATTACCCAATCTCACCAACTGCTGGAAAGTTGATGTACGACGAAGTGGACAGGATGGTGAAATTAGGGGTAATGGAGGAATCCAAGAGTGCATGGAGTGCTCCAGCGACGTTCGTCTGTAAACCAGCCAAAAGTTGTTAATAAATGTGCAACTTTGGCAAAGGATTTATTGAAAAGTAAACTCACGCTCGCTTGGAGTAATGAAGCTCAAAAATCATTTGTAGATTTGAAACAATATTCAATACACAGCCGAGATTTCGGAAAAGAACTCTTTATTCGTTGCGATGCGAGTAAAACAAGATTAGGCGGTATTTTGGTTCAGAAAAGTCCAAAGGCAGATGATTTACCGATCGCATATACATCGAAAAAACTAAATTATATGCAAAGCAAATATTCAGTAACCGAATATGCTTAGCAGCTTTACTTTGTACCCAAAAAAAAGGAGATATATTTACTGTGATAGTGGAACACGCTTATCTAAAACGACTCATTGTACCTAACTTTTTGTCCCGCATATATGAAAAAATGTTTAATCCTTCTTTAGATATTTAAAGTATTTCTGACTGAAAGACCTGATTGAGGGTCTTAAACATTTTATATATCTCAAAGTCTCACATTTCTAATCATACGACTATTTAGCTTTTATTAATAATATAACATAAAACGCTTACAAATTTCCAGATATTAAAGCAATAGATGGGATTATATACAGAAGAATGAATCATGTAAATGAGCAACAACTTCATAATGATTTTTACTGCAAGTAGAGGCTACCAAAAGAGTCTACGGTTGAAGGCTACGTACTCTAACCTCACTAGTTTTTTTAGCTTTTAGAACAGAAATACAAACATATCAATGAGTACCAGTAAATATTTTATACATCAGTTCTTATTTTCCTTTCAAGAAAATTTGCCTGCAAGCAAGATCCGATGTTTGTGTGTTAGAAGAACAGTTAAAGAAGTATAGAAAGAATGAAATTAAAGACTGATTTGGTTTTAGGAATGTTATTTAAGCATGACTATTTAGAATGTAATGAAAATAAATATAAACAATAATTATCCCAACAATGAAGTAATGTTTCAAAGTCTTTTCTGTAGAATTTCTACGGAAGGAACGGAAGAAATCATGTCTAAGCATCAAGTACTGACTTCGAATCGTTAATATAAGATTCAATCTTAGAGTAAATTAGGTTAAACTTCCAGGACTGAAAAGCTGTGTTGTATATCAAAAGTTGGTTGATGGCCTTTTATCAAAAACAATTTTGAAATTATAGATAGAAGCTACAATGCAATATAAGATAAAATGACTTAATTTGACGCCAAAGTTATTGAGTAAATGAGTGCATAAATTTCTTAGGCTCAAGTAAACCCAAGCTCTTGCACACACAGGGCGCATTCATAAGTTTTCGAAGTTTCTAATACCCATTTATATAACACGAAGTACTAAGAGAATACTGAGACAAGCTATATGAGATATTTAATTACGGCTCGAAAACTCATTCTTCTGGATGCATATACACAATAAAGAGTGTTGTTGGATAATTATTTAACTTTATGAGATGATGTGGCATTACTCCACAGATGTACATATATATAGATGTATGTGATATGGATACACATGTATATATATATATATATATATATATATATACATAGATGTATGTGATAAGGATACACATGTGCACATATATACATTTTAGTTAGTATTACATCTGCTTTTCTGTCCTATGAAACTTAGTGAAATAAATAAATATTAAATTGTATATAAAGATTTACTTCCCACTAGTGGTGTAAACGTTATAGATGGGCATGGATATAACTAAGTCCGTTCGTTTATTCTTTCACCTCGTTGTAATGAATTTAATAGTTTTTCTAATTGTTTTAACCTTGTTTTTTTTTTTTAAATCATTCGACCAAGTTAAAATTCCAGTTAATTTGACTTAACATTGTCTTTGCGTCTAATATAAAGCCAATGAAGTCTCCAGAATCCTCAGAATCCAATCAGGACAGGCTTACAATTACTGCTCGACTATTTTTTGTGCCTCTTGGAAATCCAGTTGCGATACTTGTTTCAGTGCCCATATCGCGGCAGATGCAAATTTCTCTCATCACTCAAAATAATTTCGTTTGATTTTGTTCATGTATTCCACTCATCGAATGTATAGTGTTCTGAACGGTCTGCTGACTTTAACTCTTATGCCAACGCGATTTATACACAGTGTGACGGGCGAAACCTCCTTACCGAAAGGTCTGACTTTAGGCTCTTCTTTACCTTTCTTTACTGAGGAACACCGAATTTGAACTTGACGACCCCTACTTTCCGCTCCCAAAAAAAAAAAAATATATATATATATATATTTATATGGCTACTTAATTGTATTAAGTTATACAAAGAAAGAAATATATGGCATAAACGCAAGATGTACGTAAAGAAAACCTGGTGATGTCAAGAGATCACCCAAAGCTGTATAACATGATGTAAGTTGTGTAATAGAATGAAAAGCCATGAATTTAATGGATGTCCACGAGAGTTAGGTTGCCCAATAGTATGTTTGCTCCTCGGGCTGGCGGCTGGCTACGGCCCTTCGGCGAGTATCGTGGTGGCCGTAGTTAGCTCGAGGGTTCGTGAACAACTATCCATGAGGTGTTTAGATAGCCAACGGGCGAGAAAGGGGCTCACACCCGTTCTCTATTTCGATATGTCAGTATTATTAGGATCCCCAGATTGTCCCACTCTTTGTGGGTGTCGGCTATCGCTTGTCAAGAAAATAAGGTTAGGCCCTCAAGATAGGAACCCAAGTAAAATCATATAAGCAATCTATCTAAATCCATATTTTTAAAACCATTGTCAGTTTGATTAATTACAAGGAAACGTGCAATACCCTTAAAGTTCTTTTCTTTTCTTCTCCACACAAAACTTTTGGGCCTTACATTTATTATATATACATTTATTAATGGGAGCAATTTTCATGAAAGTTGGAAAAACAATCCTTTCAGCGCAATGTTCAATAACACCATTATTGCACGTTTGTACTAACATTTTCGGTTCCTCTTAAAAAATTTCTTTAATTATATTTTTATTACACTTCTTTACAATTAGAAAAGATCGGCAATAAGTCCAAGAAAGAACTGTATGATTCCAGCTGTTAAACACCACTACTACGATACACCCGACTATAACAAAACCGGCGAAGAAAATTTCCACTATCCGATTGCGACAATAGATTTAATCACTTGAGTATATTTTCCAATTTTTATTGCTTTATAAATTAGCGAAAAATACTTTTTCTCTCTTTCTCAAGTCTTTTCCAACCTTTCTCTCTGTCAGCCATTTTTCCTTTATTTTCCTTCCTAGTCATTTCTTGCCGGTGAATTTACCAAACATATATCGTCCAAAGCAACGCGGTTGTATTTGTAACCAATGCTATAAACCAAAGTCGATTGTTACAGTCTTTATGTTTAGCTAATAGAAATATACCAAAAGCCATACACAAACGGAAAAATAGATAATTGGATATGCCTAAATTGACGCAGATTTCGAGCTGATCAATATATATATATATATATACCTTAAAGTGTCCTTGAAGCAATCTCGCAACCATTTTTACAAAATGATTTTGCGGTGTTGGGTCTAATAGCAAAGGAAATAAATGATTTCTGCCCTATCTATTTATAATAATATATATTTTTGTCATTCAGGAAATGCGAGCAAAAAGACGGATTATTTTAGGCTTGAGCGATAATATGTAATTAAATACTGCGAGGACGTTTCGTCCCTTTCCTATATCTGCGGCAGCGCAGCGGCCCAAGGAAGGATAATGCAAATCATTTGTATTCGCAAGGAGTCTTTTTATTATTCTTAGCATTACTTCTTCACTTTGGTTTTTCATTCACACCACTCTTTAACACGACTCGCTTACTTCGACTCGCTAACTTCGATTGACTACTCTGATCGAGAGTCTGGCTTCGACTGACTTAACTAAAAATTAAAGCTACCCTATTCTATTCTTATTCTATTCCTACGCTATCTTAATCTATTCTTATTCTATTCCTATGCTACCATAATCTCCCTTCCGCTCACCAGAGACGGAGAATCCGTGAGACCAAAACGAGGGACGACTTTGCGTCCGCACAATAAATATTGCGCTAATGTAAGCCCAATAATTGACGTTTCAACGTCGCTTTAAGTATTGGGAGGATAAATATAAAATAAACGTTTGCGGCGCCAACTTTTCTAAATCTCTTCAGCATCTTATGTAATCAAGAATATATTAGCATAAGAATCGGTCTTGTTCTTAGATTTTACGATCATAGTGTTCGTGGGAAATGGGTTGAATAATATAAATTTAACTATATACAAATTTTATATAACACATTGTCAGTGGGCAAGTGTTGTCCACAATATAACTAGAAGAAAAATAACGAACGATGTTGTTATGGAATTACGGTCAGCATAATAAGTTATAATTTCTAATCGTTTCTTTATAGTGTTACAATGTAATAACATACGTAAATATACATACATATAATTATATAAATACAATGTTTCTACACAGTTCAAAGTTATTCTTATCTAATTAAAGTTTGGAAAGTGTATTTATGTTACTTTCCACTCATGTTCTCTTATAGCAACCAGTTGGTTATTATCTTGAGTATTGTAGGGATGCTGTAATAAATAAGATATGTGTAAGTCGGAACGGAATGCAATGGGAGTGTCACATTCGAAATAACTTATTTAATATACTTCGAATGTGATCAACTAACCGATTCCCTCCCGAATCCCAGTTGATTTTCGGAGAAAAGTATCGAGAAGAAAAAGATGACTTCCTTCTTCCTTCTTCTGGATCGAACGGCCAATGAGGTATTACACCACAATCCGATACAAAATCCGTCGTCATTCGTTAAGATTGCATGCTATAGGTGCCGAATTAGGATATTTTGATAGAAGACCGTCCGTTTCACCCGATGACCGCGTATAGGTATTTTAATTTTAATCTTTAGCCACTAGGTGCTTTTGTGACATAACTTAATTAATAAAAAGAAGTTGAATTATGACGTCAAGAGACGCTAGGTGTTTTATTGAAATGAGGAATATAAATCATCAAGGTAAGGACGCCTGGAATAGCCGCTGAGGTTACCCCACCATTATTAATTCGAGTAGAAATTTTTCTAAACTAGAGGAAAGAACTCCCATCCTCTCGTAGTGATTCTTCTTAATAGATGCGTTATCCTCTCCACTTTGGTTTCAGTATGTGGTACCTTTTGATCCTTGTATCACCATACAAACATTTAAACAAAAAATTAACTAAGTCGTGGTACAGTCATGCATGCCATGCTTTGTAAGTGTCCTAATGTGTAAGACTATGGAAGCACGATAATAACATAATTTGAAGTCAGCTGATGCTTGATGTGACAGCTTTACCTCAAAGTTTATAAAGATATCTATAAACGACATTCTTAACTATTGTGCACGCGAGTTACTTTATTCTTCAAAATTCTATGGAATGAACGAACTCTTTTCAAGGCCAATGTACCGGTAGGCAGACAATGCAAACTATTTAAAAACTGAAGTTAATCAAGACAATTTAATGAGTCTTTGAAGTCTTTGAGCCTTGCAGTGTTGTAGGCGAAATTATCAACGTCTCACTCTGCCAAGAGAAAAATGATTAATTATTAATAACACGGTTTTTAAAGTCTCTGCCTTTAGGTTGCCTGACATTTAGCTTTTGTAAACTTTATGCTAATTTATGACTTTTGCGTTTTTGAATTTGTACGTCTACCGGAAGGAAAACGTACCGTATAACTTGTATTCAATGGTGTTAACAATCTATTAGAAGTACAACAACAATTTTCGTCAGCTTTTGCCGTAAGTTTCAACTAATTCATATATTGAAGATCACTTATACCTTAGGGTATATTTGAAGATTGCATTACGCCTTTATTTTATTAAACAAAAGTCTATTAATAATCGGTCCTTCAAACATGTGTAGAAATAAGGCATATATAACCTCCTTATGCAATTACATATATATTGTTGTGTGAAGCATTCAAATTCCTTTGAGGGTTATTGTTCATTTCCAGATTTCTCTGCTGATCGCACTTTAAAAGCCTTCCACAATTCAATTATTTATTTGTTTGGTACATCCATGTACGTACGGATTGATATTGAAAATTTATCTCATTCATATTCAGACACCGTAGCTAATTTGTTTAAAATGAAGTCCAAGCAGTACTTGTCATATCGTATGTTATTATCATAACTACGTGGAAACGCAACGCTTGTATTAGATTATAGCGCGTAACAAACATACGATTTTAATAAGTAATTAAATTTATAATAATTTTATATTATTTAGTAACCGATGCCAATCTGAGGCAATTTTCATAAAATATAAAACTATTTGCGCGGCAAGTCTCTGGTTATCTGGTTTTTTCGACAAACGTGGTAACAAAAGTCATAAAATTTTTTAGGGAAACGAATTTTAGCCACAATCACAAGAACTTTTGCACGCAAAGCAATATATGTCAAAATCTAGGTCAGAGCTTCTCAATTTATCTAGATAAGCTGCAGTATATTAGTTTCGGTTACCATACGTACAAGTTAAGAAGAAGTTAAGAAGATCCGTGGCTCTCAATTAATGCAACTCTTCTTGATTTTATTTAATTTTCAATCGACTGTTTCGATTAAAATGAATTAAATGA
>NW_024002612.1:38906-42392 GCF_014805625.2 Glossina fuscipes
TTTATTTATACCCTAAACAATGGCTTATTGAAATAGTTGGCTACAGAAGACTTAAAAAAGAGACAAAGTACAAAAAAAGCATCACTAAATTAAAAAGTATTGTTATGAAAATCGTTTTTTCTAAGACATAGTCCGTATCACTGGATCGCGGATATTTTGTTCAAGGGAAGTACACTTCAAAGTTCTTTTATTTAAAATTATATTCCTTAACAGTAGAATCATTTGTTTACCATTATGTTCCTTAAATGTAGGACTATTCACAATTTATTTTGGCCATCCTCTCAACTTCTATGTTGTTGCCCGACTAACTCTCCCTTCCACAAATATTCTATTTATATACATTTTTACAAGCAGGTTACTATACCCAAATTCATGGTTTTTACATTTAATCCTTGACTGATTTTCCCGCTAATCGTTTTCATCGCCTGCAGTTGCATGACGCGCCTGCGAATGCGCATTTGGTTTTTCCTTCTTTAGAGAATTTATTACTAGGGAAAATTACTTAGCTGGAATTAACTGGGTTTTGGATTTTCGTAACAGTATGTATACATTAAGTACTTGTATGTATTTTGATCCATTTTTCACTTGAAAAGGGCGTTTATTATTTATTATATCTAACCCTGGACTAATCCGTGACTTTTTGCGTGTGGGATTGTCGTAGTAGATATACGTTTCATCGACGTTTAAAGTAAGCCACAATAAACTCTTTTTTTTGCATGGCAAGCAATGAAACCGCGATGTTGGGAGCGGTTCAAAATGACATTTTCCGATATAAACGTCTAGAACCAATTGATTCGTCAACTACTAAATGGTTCGAAAGTTCTTTGAGAATTTGAGCTGGGATTTCGTCCAAAAAGTCGTCCAATTCACTGGCCTCGAACTTTTTTGTTCTCCAAGCCATTCTTCGTCATTAACATCAGAATCTCCACTTTTAAAGCTTTGAAGCAGAAACCGCCAAGTAAGATATGATGCGTCAGCATCACCATATGCTTTTAAGAATGTTTGAAAGTCTTCGGCAGCAAAATGTTTCCAATTAAACAACAAAAGTAATGCATGTCGAAAATGCAATTTTTGCATGATGCAATACATTCCGTGGTTAGCGTCTACATACACTGAATAACTCAATAATTCTAAATGGAATAAGGGCAGTTATGTATGTAAAATTTAGTTTTCGCTTTTGTATTTAACTGTTTGCAAAAGTGGTGAAAACCAAAGCTAAAGCGAATTTTCAGAAGTTCTTTTTTTTCTGCTTTTTCATCTACACGTGAGTGATGATGAGTGATACGAAAAACTTACGTGAAGCAAAGAATAATTTTTGTCAATTATCGTCTTCGTTCTTACCAAAGACAACGTAGAGGTATATGATTACCGTCAGAATGCCACCGTTTCTGTGGAGAATTGATTTAATTGGGTATAGAAATGCATTTGTAATGCGAAAGCATCGCTAATATTAGTTTACAATTCATCGAAGATAGGCGAGATTATGGCAACGTACTTTTAAAAAATTGTCTTTATTCATTTTCCTTGAATATGGCATTAAAAATGTTAATTGATCTAATTTTAGTTGTGGATATATATCACTGAAATCCCGTAGCATTGTGAAATTTACGATCCAAGTTGTGTTTAGGGACGGGCGAGAAATATCGGTTGTTTGTAAAGGTTTAAAAAAAACCCATAACTTTATACCTCATAATGCAAAGAAATGCAACTTCCTAAGAGAGATAGCAAATGTAAGGAGCAAGTCAAGAAACTAATGAAATGAAATTGTTAGTGTGGCTTAAAACTTAAACAAATAAAAATTATCCTAAAGTTTTTATCTTACAGTATCATGCATTGATATTTGCCGATTGCAACGGCAATGCATTCAATGCTGCTCACATGTAGCCTTGTTACCTTGCCACAATTGACCTCAAGAAATGCAATAAAAAGGATTCATTGTGGCCTTTCGAGAAATCTCGAATGAATTTAAGCAAAAGGAAACTTTCCGTAAATTGCTGAGTGCAGACATTGTTTTTATCACTAAATTACCTTCAGTTTTTGCGCGAAGAAACACGCGGTAAGTTATGTTTGTTTTTAATGAAAATGGAAGATTTATGTTAATTATCTGTTATTTACAATCAATGAGAAAGGGAGAATACTCACTAACAGAAAGATTTCTTTTTGACGAAGAAATAAGAAAATAACGACTTTTTTTAAGAATAGGTGACTTAAAAGATGGGGTTAGGACACGGTTCTTGTTGCCGGACTATCATATTTTATTATACACAATTTGGCCTTCTCAGGAAGCCATAAGGTTTCATGTCACCAAAATATGGTTGCACGCCAAGGTCCAAAATCATCCATTCCAGCTATGATGAATTATGTGATATTAATATCCAATGTCCCACCAATTTGACTTAGATAATTTAGTTATTTTTACGAAATTAAATAACAAAAAATGCAGAAAACTTTCAATCTTATGGAAGAGTTTATTCCTTCTTCTGTTTGCCTCCTTATAGAAATGGATTGCTTTTGTAATCGTCAATTGAGAAACATAGATTTATCATTGATTTTTCCTTCTTAGTTAAATTAACAAATTAACAAAGATAAATCTTAATGTTCCAGATTGTCTCGGTAGAAACTTCATTTTCATAAAACTCAGCCAATGTATATATAATGACGAGCTTTTCAATCCGTTTATAATCCTTTGCAAAAATCTAAGCTCTATCTACAACATCATGAATTCTTTCACATTTCTGCTACGTAGTTTTCATTTAAATCTCCCTCTCGAAAGGGAAAGACGTCATTAAAGCGCCATAACAGAGTAATAGTGTAAAAAAAAGAAACGTGCAGCGTAAAAAAGAAATATCGAAAGTCATTGCATCTAGAATTTGATAACATTATAGGTAAAAGCGTAAATGGAAGCCTAAATCTAAAAAGCCTTTCTTTTTAAATCTTTTAACTAAATGTGATATGAACTACATGACGACTTTTAACATAATAGAATCGTACACTACCTTTTTTATTGCCTCAAAAAGTACAACACTTTTGAAAAATCTTCTTGATAGTAGGAGAGTGACACAAAATTTCGACAGTCTATAATATTGATCAACATACATTTTTTAGGTAATTCTTCTTCCTATTGTGAAGTAAAATGTATAAGCAAATAAAAGAAAATATTTTGGCTTTTCGACCAAAATATTTAAATTCCACATGATATTCATGTTAAGATTATTATAAATTTTTGTTGCGGAATACAGTAAGCAAAACAATTCATTCATGCTTGAATTCATTAATGATTGGAACGTCCGTCGAGAACGCCCAAAAGTGTAAAGACATACATAATTGATTATCGGCAATAAAGGAATCGATTGAATCGGTTAATTGAATCTACAGTCACAACATCAACTTTTCTCTAAAAAGCAATATTGTATTAGAAGAGTCTTTAGGAATAAAAAATGTATTCAATACAAAAAATTTATCTTTATTTAATTTAGTTTCTATTTG
>NW_024002612.1:42492-44159 GCF_014805625.2 Glossina fuscipes
TTGTTTTTATTAATTTTTTTAGCGTACACATATATATCACATATTCCAGAATACCTGAGAATAGAATAGACGCCTTTGGTGAGCACATGTAATCTTGAACTCTTCAATGTTAAATAAACCATGATATTCCGTAGTACATCACTGAAATTTATAAACAAGTAGAAAAATAGAAGAGTAGGCAAGCCATTGCGACTAACAACTCAATAGTCGCGTAACCTAAATAAGACTACTTATTATTAATAATTTGTAAAAAAGATTCAAGAGAAAATCTTGGTCTCATCGAAGAATGCGATCACTTGTGAAGCCTTGAAGAAAATTTTGCTCAATCCTAGCGTAAAACCTATTCTCGTCTCTCCATTTCGTTCAAAAGAAATTTTTCATGCTTTTCTAATCGTCACGCTGATGTCTTCCTCGGTTCGTATGTATATAGCAAATATCCAGTAAGCATGTGACTAAAAGTCTGCATTTTATACGCATATAAATTGTTTTCTTATTTATTATCACCAGCCTTCGACGGTGTTGCTACATTTTTCATCTCGGTGGCTCCACATAAAAATAGCTATCAGTCATTCCATACAGCATGCGTATTTTCAATTAATGTAAGAACGCTGCTCGATTTAATGCTTCTTTATCGTTCCTGTTTCCTACCTTCTGCTCACGTAACCTTTCAATCGTATTCTATTCTAGATTCTAATAATACTCTTTCTTGCAGTAGAAATACACAACTTGACGCAATTCTTTTTGAAAATTAGCACACAATGGCTTAAAAATTGCAGACAAAAGCTAAAACAAAATAGAATTTCGTAAATTGTGTTTTTAAAAATTGTCTACGTAAAGTAGCCATCAATCTCAAATGTTAGTTAAGTCCGCTAAGACTTGCTTTCGGCAATTGTTTCGAATAATTCGGTTACTATTAATGGGAATTTTCCGATTGCTGAAGTGATTGGTACCCGACATTCTTTCCAAAGCAACGTAAATTTTCTTAGGGTTTTTTTCCCTTATTTTTAGCAAAAGGCACGCGGTTGCCTACCGTTTATAGAAGAGAATAATCCATTAAATGCAGTTTAAAGGAATAAAATTTAGCTAAAGGTATGCTGTAAGCACTTTTTAATTAATTTTCAGCTTCATGTAATTGAGATTGCACTTATAAACTTTCCGTAGGAAGCATATGCTTTTTGACAGTTGAGCATTATTTGTACATTCTTTACAAATTAATATTGATAGGAATATATAAGATTTTGTTAATACCAATATGTTGGTTATATATTCTGCCCGAAAGTTGGACTAATTTGACCCAACCATAAAAATTGATTTGTTTATTATATTTAGTACAGGCGGCCTTACTGCTATTTGTTTTGCAAGACAATTAAATATGACGATTCAAACGTCTTGATGGCGGATTTGATGCCACAGTTCTCTTGCTTATTTGGCATGTACTATCTCAAAAGTTCTCCCAGCCGCAGAAATTAAGCCATCGACTTCCAATTTAGCAGAATCGTAGGATGTTCTTGCACGCAAATTGGTATTGAAAGTAAGCCAAATCGTTCGAAAGACACATTGTAATAGGCACTGTAGTATATAAAAAAAAAAAAATAAAAAAAAAGGAAGAAAGGTATTTACTTGTCGCAGAGAAAAAAAAAAGAAAATTTGAGTTTTCTTGGGAGATA
>NW_024002612.1:44259-64297 GCF_014805625.2 Glossina fuscipes
TAAAAATACTTACATCCTTACAAAGCTTAAACATCGAATATGTTACAACACTTACAGTAGAACGTAAACCGAGAACACCTGTTTTACAGGGGGACAAGAAAATTGGTTTTTTGCTCTTTACTCATGAACTACATCAGATGGTAAATCTGTAATCTTGCTTTCCCTTTCTCATTCTCGTTGCTCGTAAGCTGCCATAGATACACGATATAAATTTCCACAAAATTATTCTATAAACTAAGAGTAGGATGTCATTGATGGGAATAAAAAATTCGGTCTAAACGGAATATAATTTTGTTATTGATTTTTATTACTTCAGTTTTTGTAATAATCCTACTTGGCCAATAATAATGCATCCTTTATAAGTTTTAGTTATCGCGGTGAGACTTGTGCGGTGGGAAAATTAATTTTATAGGATTCATTAAGCTACCTGTTACAAGTTTTTTAAAAAGGTCAAGTCTCGCAATACGTCTATTACTTTCAATAGATTTCCTACTGGAAGACGTAGCTATCTGTAAAACGTAACAACGCATTTTTAATTTAGCTATAGGAGCTTCTGTCATGAAATTAGGCCAGAGGAATAGCTATGACCGTCTTAACCGCGTAGCAAAGATAATGAGGTAATAACGGCATTATTATATCAGTGAGAGGATGTTTGGTGTCCAAAGCGCTGTATCTGTTTTTTTTATTGGGAAGACTTAATCTTGAACAAATTTTAACGGCGACTATTATAAAAGACGTGGATTCTTCTGGAAGCGTTTTTAATTTGTTCAATGGACTTTGAAGGTTTACACTGCCTTCAATACTACGCTTACAATTTAAAAATTCTGGTTTGTTTTATTGGAGCACGCTTTTTAAGAAAATCGAACGTTTGCATTATACTTGCGATTAGTATGTGTACGAGAAATCGCGAATTATTTCTAATATCTTTCGATGCACTTGTAATTAGTTCGAATTCTGCTATCGTAAATTTGTAAAAGTTCTGTGCAAACGTAAGCTATTGTCGTGTTAAAGGACATTGAAATGTCTAAATTGGCGCGGCCCAGTCGTTTGGGATAAGCGTCGCATGCCTACGTTGTAGTTCGACAGTAAAAAACATGTCTGCTGACAATGTTACAACTCTGAAAAGCATTACACGCGTGCAACTGTGGATCTGTGCTCATGTTCTGCTCGCCAGTGGCTATAAGTATGGAAAGGCCGCTTGACTCTCAAAGATCTAGAGGTATCAAGTTTCAAGATATGCATGCTATGCTATAAAAATCAAGAACATAACACACAATCTGTAGCCGTTTTTAGCCAATCTCTAATGATCACTGGCGAAATAGTATTATCACGCTAATCAGTGTAAACGTAAATTTTTGCAAGGGGAGCTACTTCCCTGAATATCGGGGGATAGGATGAGAAAGAAATGTTTTTGATGGGAATAAGAAAGTCAAGCTGTCATTTGATGTGTGTTATTAAAAGAAGACCATTACAATGGGGCCATCATTTTTGATAATTGTATACGCCAAGTAAGAAAAAGTAAATAGATAGATGATGATAACAACTTCGCTACAATGCTCGTGATCGCTATGAGTTGATTAATGTTTTATTTGCTGTGGATGAAAGTTGTTAGTCTTTTTCCATTAAAAGCATTTTGTAATTAATAAAATATTTGACACAAGCTTGTCTTCGTAAGAACTGCAAAAGACTGCAGCATAATTTTACGCCAAATACGCCAGTACTTGAGATTTCGGAAAAAGTCGGTGTTTTCCGTTAAAACTTTTTTTATTTGGTGCTCTGTCAAGACAAGGGGAATTTTTTAAACTCAGAATTTTTTAATTTTAGGATTTTTGTTTTATTTAACAACGAACAATGATTATCAAAAGCTTCGGGTTAAACTACGTACAATCCCTTTCTCGTATTTATGGTCTCTCTTTAAAGCAAATTATAATATATCTTAACTTCCTTCACAATTTTAAATGGCTTTCTTTGTGCATTTAGGATGATTTTATGCACAGACAGACCTGCAGAAGTTTATGTAAAATTGTTTTGCGCAAAATTTATCATCGATGACAATAATAATAGGTGCCCGCCGCGTATTTAGCATAAAACAAAACATATAGACGGTGACGAAAAGGAAGGCGTAGAAATGTCAATTGTGAGAGAATTTAACGTACATAGGCAAGCAAGCGTGCACGTTGATAAAACAATGACAAAATGACGAGTGTAAACATTGATTATAATCGAAAGCACAGACAAATAGGTACGCGTAAGCAAACTTAAAAAAGCCAGTAGAGGAAAAGTAAAAAAAAAGCAGACAAGTAATATTCCAAGTGTTACTAATGATTACATGAAATATAATTTTTGATTCAAAACTGATAGAAAACAAAATTTTTTTTGTTTTAATTTTTCTAATTATTTTCACTGTCGATGTTTGCAGAAAATGCTCGTTATTTTCCTTTTTATAGGCTTAACTAAGCCTTTTCCTTTTTATCTGGCAAACTTTGTTAGGTTTCATCTTCATGCTACTAAGATAGTTATTGCAATTTTTTACGTAATCAAGACAAGAACTTACGCAATAAGAAGAAAAAAACTCTGGCTAACCGACGTCAACAGGAAAATTTCGAAGTGTCAAGGTATGCTAGGTCAAGAAACGAAAAAAGAGGAAAAGTTGTAAAACTTAAATTTCAATTAAAACTGAACGCAAGTAAAACTAAACCGGGAGATAGAAATAGCAAAGCAGGGATACGGTAGGTTCCTTCGTGGCGTTGCAAATGTTTTCACAAATGAAAAAAAAAATTATAGAAGAAATAAAACGAAAATTGACTATTTTTTATTTGTTGCATAGTTACTGCTCACCGCAAGTTTGCGTGGAAGATCCGTTTTTTTTGGGCCGGTCTATGGCTGTTGCCGTCGAATACGCCCTCGACTCCCACATCGTGTTTGACATTGTTGTTTTGGGAGCTTATCCGAGTCGGCTGCCACAGTGAATAACAGTGTAA
Source organism: Glossina fuscipes (assembly GCF_014805625.2). Lineage (NCBI taxonomy): Eukaryota > Metazoa > Arthropoda > Insecta > Diptera > Glossinidae > Glossina > Glossina fuscipes. The sequence goes on from NW_024002612.1 coordinate 47,241, forward strand.
ATGCCAATAAGTGCAAAAAAGAAGAAGAAAATAACCAAATAAGCAGAACAATAAACCAAATAATTGATTTTCAATTTATCTAAGTGTAAAACTGCCGCGATTGGCCCACTTGAGAGATTTTCTTTAATAACCTTTCAATTATTCTTTGAATATATCCCAAATAATTCTTTGTTAATATTTTGTGTCACCAGAAGTTAAAGGTATCGAAAATAATTACTTGGTCTTCATAATATTTTGGGATTCCATTGTTATGATACATATCATTAATTGGATTAGGTAGTCTTTATATTCACTTATTGTGTCAAATATGTGCATTTCGTAACGATAAAGTGTTCTATGTTCCTTTTGAACATGCTATTGGATGCCAATTTTAACGTGGAGTGAATTTTGATTCGACATTGCTCTTTTCGTTTTTATCATTGTAGATATTTTAAGGGCAATGGTCGTCTAACTATAATAACGGAAAATCTCTAATCCACTTCTATTTATATTTATATAGACAGGAATGTAATATGAAGAAAAGAGCTGGAAGTGCGGTTTCTAAATAGCCCATACTAGAGATAACTAAACATGAGGAGAGATGAAGGAATGTTTCAAAGAAGGAGCTAATAAAATCTAAAGGACTTCTGGCATTTCAATTATCAACTATAGTAGCAGCGCGGCCAATTAGCATCCAATTGCTTTCCTTTTCATTCTCATCGTGTGCATGGCCAAAAATTTTGTTGTTGGCGTCATGAATCAAGCAAGCATAGGTAGATCTGAACAATGTTGTATGCAGAAGAATATGTGCTTCCAATTAAATAGCGCATAACGCGATTCGGCATATTCTAAACATTCAAGTATGATGCGCTATTTGAGTCGTAAAAAATCCAACAATCCTCCGTTATATGCGTTTATATTCGATTTTTCGAGCCTAGGGTTTTTCATACTTTCAGAAAGCATATAGTCATAAGCTTTATGTGAAATACTGAATGCTATAAATTCAATAAAAGGCATTCAAAAAACGCCAATGCCTTTAAATTACACCGTGATTGCTCAGCAGTGCCTAAGATCTAAGGTACTTATTCGTCAACTGAATGCCAAGGAGATTGTTGTGGTCAAATATAGTGCTGTCAACTCTCTGTGAACAAAACTCATTTCACTTGTATTAGATTTTATTAATTCAGCTATCGGTAACGAGAGAGCCAAAGTGAACATCCATCTGAGAGGAAAATTAACATATCTCAAAGAAGAGTGGCGTAATTTATCTCGTCAATTTATGCCGATGGCAAATATCCTTGTCAATATAGACGAACTGAGCTTATGGAATCCTATGATGGCAATTAATTTATCGTTAAAGGGGCATCAGCTGGCCAAGTACTTATGCTTCACAGGTTTTTTAGAAAAATTTAATGTGGATTTCTTTTCCTTTCGACCGAATTACACTCTTTCTCCCATCATATTTATTTCTTTTCTTTGTCTCTGCACCATACTCTATGGGCTAAAGCAATATCTTTTCTCCTATCCAAATTAACCTTTCTGAGCAAGGGAACTGCCAGTTCGGTTGTACAACATTCCCAATTTCATTCGAAATTGCCCTAACAAATGGAAAGAGTCTCCCTTTGCTAAGTTCATAATGCGATTATCGGAAGCAGCAGAGTTTTGTTTAATTGCTCCGCAACTCCCAGCACGTTTTTGACGGTTAAAAGCACTCGTGATAAAGTTATGTGACTGAGCTAGTGATTCGGCAATAAATTTATACCCTTTTCCTTGATTTTGAAAATGATGATCTAACCAACCTCTTGGCTACAATGATGTGCTCGACCTAATATTATTGTAAACATTAATTAACGTTGCATTTCCTTCTTAAGAAACACGATTTACCTTTAAAATCCACTTTTGCTGCAAAATGTTACAAAACACTTTACTTCTCACAGCTTTCATGAGGACGGACCTATATCACTGCCCTGTTAGGAAGCCTACTAAAGCAACATAATAGTCTTCAAGTTTTTACTGCAAGCACAGTTTTGCCATATTTAAAAACGTTGTGTGAGCTATGTGGAGGCTAGCTTTTATAATTTCTAGAACTGAAGATAAAACTAGCACATATTTTTCTGTCTACATATGTATGTTACCTACATAAGTTGTTAAGTTCAAGTATAAATAGGTAAGTGAGTACCAAATACTTACAGCATGGAGTAGGAATAGTTTTGCCAAGGAAGAGAAAAGCGAGGTTAGGAAGGCTAAAGCGAGACTTGTAGACATGAAGGACGAACATTTATACACTATGTTGGAAAGATATATTATAAACCACAGACAATGAGCGGACATCGAAACTGTAATACACGAATACAAGAACGGACGTATTTTCAATAGTTCTTTCATTTCTATTTCCTATTATTGTATCAATTATTTTGTTTTGTCATTTGGGCTAAGACAGGCCAAAGCTAAAATATATCAGTCCCTCTTCTAACATTATAACTAAATTCAATACTGTGCAAAGACAGAGTAAATACATTTATTTAAACTTTGGGCTTGAATTTGTCGTAGTTTAACTTCGCTTGGTTTCTCCATGACGTTGTTAAAAAAAAAATCTTTATCTATTCAACCTAACCACCTGGAAGTAAGGAGTCGGAAAAAAAGTTGAAAATTGAATCATAACGACAGCTTTTACTTGTAAGACAAGCTCTTAGCAAATAGCATCGCTTTCAGTAGAATTCAAAAGCAGAATAAAATTTCGTCCGTCTTCCTTTATCTCCTGGTTATAGTGATGCAAAGTTAAGTTATGTTGATTTTGTGTTAGTATTTCTTATGCAATATTTTTCCTTTTTTACAAAGGTAAAATGCTAACGTTACATGAGACATACTGGATATAGAAATATTCTCGCCTTTCTTTTTGCTATATGTTAATCACAAAAGTAATAGCATCTTTATGCGGCGTCCATGACGGCTTCAATTCTTTCATAATTTGTTAGTTTTTTACTAGCTGGTTTTGCGTAATAGTAGCAAATGATTGTCTCCTCTAATCGGTATTTTTGATGAAAAAGAAGAATTATACAATGTGCAAACATTGTCAAAGCACCTAGCTGTTGCTTAGTAAAGCGAGAGGTTTAAAAGTGTAAGACATCAACGATACGACTGCCTGTCTCAACCGTTTGTAAAACAAATATTTCTGAAATCATTGAATCACTACATTTTATTCACTCTCTCTTTGTGGCAGTTTTTCTATTGAGCTTTTTTATTAGCCAATTCGCTTATAAGGAATCATTTATATTGGAAAAATTGGCGAACCCTGCACTACTCAACACGTTTGGTTGCCTCTGTCTATTGTTAATTCTTATATCTTCAGATCTCAGCAGGAAAAATTTTTCCTGAAGAAGGCTCTTGCCCTTGCATTTTTGCAATTATATGGCTACACGTGCGCACAGCGTCTACTTAAGTTGTTGGCTTATGAACAAGAAAAGAGTGAGTTTTACCACTCTCAATCGACTTTGGACAAGCGCGATGCCAGGCCAATTGAGCTATTAGAAAATCTGTAAATATCGATGAGATCTGCATCATATCTGCTGAAGTTAACTACGGACCATGTACCTTGTTTTTTCTTCTTTGCATGAATAATAAATTTGTGATAATTTCTCGAAGACAATTGGATTTCAGTTTAACTTTGCCTTCATCATTTGCAAGTTCCGTGGTGTAGAAACTAACACCACCAATGTACGCAACATAATGCGGAAGAGTTTCGTTTTCATATTCGTAATTAACTGAGAAAAGAAAAGTGATTCCCGCTAAGGTCATCATCTTTAGTGATGATCACAGAAGAAATTTTAGCGTTAAGTAAAAAAAGAAAAATTCAATGTACGTTCGGTAATAATTACCATTAACATTCATTTTTGCGCCTTCATCAAATAAGTTTACATAAAAGCAAATGGATTTCGATGGCGACGTTTGTCTCAGTAAGAAGTAAGTAACTCAAACTATTGGTAGAAATTATTATTCATTCCAAGTTCAGTCCGGCTTTTTCAAAACTTGATAATTAAAGTAAAATCACAGCTTCTAAGAACTGGCGCCATAAAGATGGAGCTCGTTATTACAATTAAATTTCGTTCGATATTTTTTCAACCTCCTTGATGGGCTAAGGCACTTGCACACCCGCTCTCCACTCTTCTCTACAATTCTTGCTAATAATGAGAGTGGACAAGGGATCAGATTTGTAGCTAAAATAAAGATAACTTTGAATTCAAAGTAAAATGATCAAATTAAAGTAAAACTAGAATTAAGCGTGAACTGATATTTCAGAACTTGCATATGACGCAGCTGTGATATTTGGCGGATGTGGCTTAAAAATGATGAGTCTAAAGTGTGCCACCATACAAGTTGCATGAAAATATGCATACCTCTATATAAATACACTATCAGTGCATTTCTTCAGTTACAAATGCACGTAAATAAAAGCTCGGTACACACATCCGTAAACGCGTATAAATGTTTACATGCACCAGAAACGTAAATATTGGTGTTTATTAATGCATATTTTTATTGTTTATTACCACGTATGAGGTTTTATTTGACTTCCGCTAATACGTTTGTGGTTTAAAAATTAAATTTTTTTAACTATAATATAATTTCCTTCTGTAAGAGAGATTTGAGAACTGCATTTGCATGGTCTTTAGTAAAACTTTGTGTATAAATCTTACAAAGTAGAATCATCCATGTTAACTTGGATATGCCGGCTGCAACTTTCCAAAGTATCCTCCGGACAATTAGGTAAATTCTTGATCAATGTGATACTCAATTTACCTATGTTCGGCGATGTATCTCAAGGTCTGGCTGATGTCTGTTGTAAACATTCTCCTGGCCGCACAATTTAACCTATGGACTTGAAATTTTGCAGAAATATTGGTAATTGTTCCATGCAGGCTAGTATCGTATTTTGGCCAAATCGGTCGAAGCACATGCCGACAGTACCACGTAAACTGAGAACGTTGTTGTTTTCAAAAGGAACAAGATATTGGTCTTTTTCTCATTACTCGCAAACTGCAGCAGATACTACAGCAGATAAAACGACGAAAATTTAGACGTAGATTCTATCCTATACCATAGGCACAAACATGGGAAAAATTTGCTAGGCCTACCCAATATTATAGTGTATCAAAATCTAATATTTTTTCAATAATTATATGAAGCGCAAAAGCAAACTTCGAAATAAGTAACGTACATAAATTCTTCGATAGTTTCAAATTTGGAATACACCTAAACACGTTCACCAACGTTCAACTGCCAATGGAGTAAAAGAATTTGATTGTTCTAAATAAAACCTGATAGCAATTCACATAAAAGTTCTAAAAATCCTTATTACTAACCGACCTATAAATGAATCGTGATGAGTGTACAACGTTCGACCTTAGTTGAATATAACATTCTTATTTGTTCATATCGAGGAAAAGTTGTACAAGACACCAGTTTTCAAAATACAATTGAAGTGAAAATATATGCAAACAGAAAAAATGAATTTATTAAATAATGAAAATTTTTTGTGATGATAATACCTTCCACAGCAGCTCTTACTTCCAACGACCATAGTCCATCGTATTTTGTCTTCTTTCTATGTTTCTCGAAATTTCATCAAATATATTATACGTTAAGTCAGATGGATATAAATAAAAGTACTCTAAGTTTCAACCTTCTTGCTTGATTGTTTGCTATAAAGATTTACCTAAGCAATATATAAAAACTTTTATACATGTAAGTGCATCTATAATATTACAATAAAATTTTATTTCAAACAAATTGAATTTTAAAAGAGCTCTAAAGTTGACTACAGTTGTAATAAAATCTGAAAGAACATCAAAGTCTCGTAATACATATAAGATTATACAGAGTGCAATTGTTGCAGAGATTTTTTACTCTTACAACTATCACCCAAGGATGTGAGTATATTCGTTTTGTCAAAATATTTACAAAATTCGAAGCAAACATCCAGAAATGCCACAATGTGTTTGTATTTTTGATTAGTACCAAATTCTGATTCCAGATACAACGTCTGTAGTTAATGTTCTCTTGGTCGCAAAAATGAAAAACTGAGAATTTGACAAAGACATTGAAAACTCACTTGTGCCGCTTGGTATCGAAAACTGATCAAATCGGTCACAAGGCACGTTTGCCATGTATCATTTTTGGAACTCCTCCACTACTAAAAGCAAAAATAGAGTGGGTTTTCAAACACAAAAATGATAAAAATTCCTTTGCATATTCTATAGCTGATTTCATAATTCGCGTAGAGCAACAATAAAATCGCTTATGCACACCACCCATTATTATAGAGTACCTAAGCATGCCCATCTGTTCGTCTGTCCATCTGCCGACCTGCACAACTGTATCAGAAGTAAACTTTCTCACGTTTGCAAAAATGAAGACATTGACTACAAATTTTGTAAAAGATTATCAAAATGCGCAATCCTTTTAAAGGGACAACGGAAAAACGCCTATGCAATAAAAACAATGAACTCTTTGCTTTCCATCTCTACTACTCGTTATTCGATATAAGTTTCCACTATAATATTCTACAAAAATAAAATAAAGGTGTGGGTACAAAGATTTCGGCCACAACCGAATATAATTTCTTTTCCTGCTTTTTTTTGGTTCTTTTCTGAGATGAATGTGGCGGATATGGAGGGTTCGGTCAAAACAGAATATAATTTCCTTGTTTCTTTATGCAAATGGGGATCATTCAGAAGTTCGGGTAAACACAACGTTTTTATACAAAGTAGCACTTTGCAGTACAACAAATAAAAAAAAAAAGTAAAGGAGAGTCTTTAATTCTCCCTGCTTAATGTAAGAGTGTGAAAAAATCTTCGTTAACAGTCCGTGCCATCAATTATAAGACAAAAATTTTATGCGATTTATGTTGAGATTGAGTTTGCGGCTTTCACATATCGTTGATAACAAAGAGGCAGTACTAATGATACATATTTCAAGTATTTTTTCTTCTTTGAAGCTTAGACATTTATCATCAATAATAACTCGTTGCGATATATTTATCCATACTACTTCATCTAACACAATTATCCATTAACGTTCGTCATCACAAACCAAAAATTGCAAACTATATTTACTTAAAGACTGATTTTTCGCAAAAGCCTGCTTCTTGAAGGTGCTCATGTCTCTCAAAGAGAACAGTCTCTTTTTCGTCGCACAAACAGCGGGCAAATAAAAATACTTAGTTACGATTTCTGAATAATAAAGCAAGCTCAATAATAAAGTAAGCCCGTAAAAAATGTAAAAAAATGGTTTAAGCCTACAATTGTTAATCATATAAATGGAAATGATACATTAAAAATTTTATAAAGAAAGACCTTAAATCGTAAACTCCGTTATAAATTCCTCTATCTGCAACATAACAAACAAATCAGTGAAGAGACGTTTCTATACAACAGATCTTTGTTGGTTATAATCAAAATAAAAAGCACAGGCCGGCGTAAAAAAGTCTTACAAAAGCAAAAAATGAACAACTCGAATAATAACAACAACAACTACTATAATAAGAATTATTACAACAATAACAATAATCCCAATACAAGTATTCAGGATAATGGCAATAGAAAATACAAAACACAAGAGAAAAAACAAAAATAAGGAGTTTTAAAGTTTCAGCAAGAACAAACATAATAAGATCAACAATAACCCTAACACCGTCAACAATAATCACAGCAGCAGCCACAAGGGCACAATCTGCAACAGTGGCAGTAGTAACAACCACACCATCTTTAACAGCATTACTTAAAAAAAACCAAACCGGAGAAATAAACGCAATAATGATGCCAAAACAACGTTACCATCCATAGCAGCAGCAGCAGCAGCAGTAGTAACAACAGCAAAAGGTACAACTATGAGTACAATAACAATAATAGCAGCAGCAGCGCAAAGAAGTGTAGGCGTGAACTTCAGAAAAAAATATAAGTAACTCAATGAGTACAACAGCAATAGCAGCAACGGAAACATCACCAAAGGCAATAACAATAAGGAAGAAAGTTATGTTCAGCGAGGGCTGGATCTCGCTTACCCACCACATAAAAGCCTTGTCTGCTTAAGACTTTAATGTCCAAGAAAGCGATTTCTAAGCGATTCAAAGCTTTATGTATTAAACGTCCACCAAAATTATATTATAACGAACACACCTCATCGCATTCTACTCTCCAACTCCTTATTTTTTAAAAAACATCCACTAAGTCGTGACGTATACCACAATTAATTTCGAATTAACACGCTTAGCTTCTCGCATTCTGTTTTACTAGTATTTGCTTTTTGATACCCATATCGCTGGTATTATTAAGAAAAAACCAATCCACCAGGTCGCGGTGTCCATTATATTCCTTTTATAATTAATCCCTCTTTGTGCAGATAATAAATTTTCATTCGAAGAATGTACAAGATACTTTTAAATGTTCTTGTTTGCGATGTTGTGTTTACTACAAATGTTACACAATTGCGTGGAATGACACAGTGACTGACGAACAGCCGGACACATTTAGGTAGATTCGAAATTTGAAGCTGGGCTAGAGCTTATCTACTTTATGACGATTTCGAAGTTTGTCTCTATGCCTTATATAGACATTAAAAAAATTCAATTTTTTTACAGGTGCCACAGCATATCACAGACGGACAGACGGGCATGCTTAAATCGATTTACAATTCGGCACTGATCAAAAAATTTATACTTTGTGGGGTCTCCGATGCTTCCTTCTTGGCAAACGTTTTAACTAAATGAATATTCCCTCATCCTTCAGTGATGGACGTAACAAAAAGAATGATAGCAAAGGAAATCTCGCGGCACCATCATTAACTGTAGCAGCAGCAGCAAAACGCCGCAAACAACATTTATAACAAATTAATAATTGCTACACCAACATTGTAAAATTATAAAAATAAACTAGAAACAGCCGCTTAAGGCTGTCATGTGCCCCAACACAGTAATGATTTCCATTTGTTTTATGTCTAACTCTGTTAAACCACAATGGCGGGACTCGACTGCTTCAATTTGATGTCTTCTATAGAACAAAATTTTCCCGCCAGGGAATTCGTTATTGCAAATACCACATAACTCGAGAGTGTTTAACATGTTGTAAGGAACATCGGTTGAATCCAAACGTAATTGTTGGTTTAATCAGACTTATATAAATACATGCAAAAGATAGAAAAGATTTGTTGACTCAAGTTGCGTGTAGGACAAACCCTGTCAACTGTTCGGTGGCATTTGCCACCGATTAACGTTTTATATTAAAGAAAATGAAACGAGATTCATAGACAGAAATGAATCCCGCATTTTGGAAGGGAAGTTGTTTATAGCTTATATTCATTTATTTACTTAAACGCGTTATTTATAAGCGTAAAACATCGTATCCTTTGATTTCGAATTATCTAAAAATAATCCAAACCTCAGAAACAAAAAGTAAGAAAGGTTTCGACCGTCTTCCAAACCATATGAGAAGCAGTTGTTGAAATAAATGGTGATTTCGCTCTGGGTTAATCATTTAAAAATGTTAACGCCGAATGTTTCCTTTTTCATAACGAACAGTCTTCAAGGACCCCTGATACTACCGTTCGCAAACACCTGACAATTATGGAAAAGCGCATTAATAAAATCTGATACAAGTACCTAAAAAGAAGTAAAGAAAAAAAAGATGACGAAAGTGTAAAGAAATATATGATGTAAAAGATAACATTCATGTGTAAATGAATAAGGGAGAGAAAAGAAAACACCCTGTACAGGTCTACCACGAAGACGCACCGGCAGCGGTTACAGACTCAAGTTATGAGTAAACCCATAACCGTTGGCACACATGCAAAAGCTTGGCAACCGATAGTACTAAACAAATTTAGTTCACATGCGATTGATGTTAAGATTAAAAGTTAATTTAAATACGACGAACGTAATAAGAAGAGTTGATTTGATAGAATTTAAAGAATTCGATATTGTGAATTAAATGATGGATATCATTTAGGTTTTTGCAAGGGACTCTAAACGGATTGAACAGCTCGTAACTATATCCAAATGGACTAAACTTTGTAAAGATAAAGTTCTTGAGGGAACGATTCAGCACATTAGTGTTTATCTGACCAAGCAACGTCGGCGAATCGACAGTGCCATCTACTAACTTAATCAGGAAAGCAATCTATTTTCGTAAGAAGGCAAAGCGACAACTCAAATTCCTAAAGGCTAAGGACAAGACTTGCTTTTGAACGCATACTAAACTCTCGGTCTGACTTAGTTCATGTACAGCCCTTTGTACTATCTTTTAATCAAGTTTAGCAGCGGTCCAGCGATGGAATGAATTCCATCTTGAGAAAAACAACTTCTTCTTTGGATTTAATTTCATAAAATTTAATGAGCACCAATTACCCAAATTATTTAAGTTAGTTTGAAGCTGATACAAATGCGATTCCAACGAAAAGGAAAAAAAGAGTTGAACTTTGTCAGCGTACGTTAAGATATGATTAGATTTAATCACTGAAGGTTGATCATTGATGCATATAAGGAATCAAAGGGGCCTTAGTTTAGAACAGACACAACGTAGACATTACATTTCTTCAGTTTCAAATTTTGGGTCGATTGCGTCCTTCCTGTCCTAAAGACAGGATTTGTTTCGGATTGTGAGTCTGTAAGGCTCATCGTAAGAAAAGCGGTAGGAAATACGAATATGGTTAATTTTTACATCACGGCTAATGGTAACTAAGGCAAGGACTAAGATGACGTTAGATCTAGACTACCAGTAAATCATGATAACGCAGAGATAATGAAAATATCAACATAGCATGTTTGCTGTAAATTGAGGACGTAGGCATAGGAAATCAAGGTAGTCTGATAAGGCAAGTCTTGCGACGAACAAACCGGTACCGCAGGAAGCAAAACTCCAAAAGCACCTAAATTTAAGTTATGAGAACAGCACCTAAATTTACGTTACGCGTCTGAGAGGCATTTTAAATATGTAAATTTAATTATTTGTTTGGAATGTCTTTGTTCTTTCAGATGTCAAGTTCAAGAAAAAGTAGAAAGTAAAATAAACATTACAAACAGCTAATAATTAACAAGGTAGTTGCATTGGACTACCTTTTTATGTATGCTGTACTTCAGAGCGGAAAAATCAAATTCAAAAACAAGTACAATGATCCAGGTGTTAAGAAACTGCATAAAGCTTTATAAAAATAAAATGTGCACTAACGTGCATATGATTAATATGTCTTAGCAACTATAATATATAATAATGTTTATATATGTATAGGATTTCGGAAGTTAAGTTCTTTGTTAGGTACTATTATAAAACATCTTTAATAACTTTTTCAAATTAAAAACCCGAAGTAAATATTTTGTTAGATGTAACGCCTATTTTTTTGTATATTTGTGCATAGCCAATATGCCACAGAAGAACACAAAACACAAGGAAACCAGAAAATTATTAACAACAGCACATGTCATCATCAGTATTTACACCCACAAGAAATGAAATAATCACGCAACTTCCAACATGGGAGAAGGAAAATAGAAATAAAAATTAGAGTTACATTCATATGTTGTTTCAGTTCACAATCGATTTACTAGTACGTACCTAAAAAAATAAACGAACGTGAACATGAACAACTTAAAGTATTATTACTTATTTAAACTACTGTCATCCAAAAATAAAGCGTATTTTTTATTTGAACCAGACGGATGCTATGAAATCAAGGAAAACTTTTCTTCTGGGCTTGGAGTATTATTTTTCATGTCTAAAAAGAGTGTCAGCAACATATATAATTGTAAAGTTAAAGATTTTTCGAAAACACACAAAGCAAAAAATATGTATTAAATTTTATTTGCGGAATGAACAATCTGTCGCGTAAACGTTGAGGATGTCCCAGATAGACTTTGGTGATAAGGCCACATCGCAACAAAATACCCAGAGCTGATACAAGCCTTCAAAGCAGATCGAGTACAAGTTGAAGACCACCGCATAACCATTGCTGATGAAAATCAAACAAAAAGAAAAGCAACCAAAGGTTTGTTATTCAAAAATCGTCGTCTGACAATTGGGGAAGTTTTGATGGGCTCCAAATAAGCTCACCTTTTTGAAAACAAGTTCGCATTGACATCGGTGATACAATAATTTCTGATCACCAAGACGTTCCGAAACGCATCGTTACGAAAGATGCACTTTATGGCTGGTGAACGAACTCGAAAGACCACTCCGGGAACACCGTCTCGAATCGTTTGAGAAGATAAATGTCGAAATCCAGAAGGTAGCGAATTTCTTCCCACAAAAGGTTTGTTTGTGGTTGTTTCGAAGATTAGAAAGTGTATTGTATTAGATGGGGAGAATTTTGAAAGCAATGAAATTTATTTGAGAGAATATATAACGATTTTTCATTTATGGAGAAATTGAAAGATGCAACACTTACAAGTCAAGGCATAATCGGCGAGATAAGTAACCATTAAAGAAAAAGAAAGCAATTGTAAAACTACAAAGATCTATGTATAAATGAGTGAATAGAGAAGAAAAGCACAAAAGCATTCATATATTGCGCCACTAAGCTAACGTAAACATGCAAACGCTTGGGAAGTGGGCATTATGTCATTACTTTAAGGCTGACAGATTATAAGCCGACCTTGACATATTGTAAATTTTATCTTAAGCATGGCATGGGCAATGCGCAATTTTGAAGAGATGTATGTTTAATGATACGAGAGAGAAGTAAAGCTGTAAAGGTCACTAAGATTTTTAAAAGGAACCCCAAGTGAATGATTCATAATTGAATTGGCATTGGCCAAATTTTATAAAAAGTAAGTTCTGGAACGAGGGGAAGGAACATTCAAGTTTATTTCGTTAAACAAAGACGTGATTAGTTAATGACACAATTCATCAACTTTCCAATGGGAAAAGACCTGTAATAAAGTTGCGCTTCTCTAGTGAACGTAAGGATATGAATAAGCGCTATTTCTTCAACCAGTGCCAGTAAGGTGATTGCTAAAAGCAGAAAGTCTTTCCATAAATATTTAATTCAAGATGAAAACCGAAAGATGCTTTCTCCAAATAATGTCTTACCAGGCTCACATTTACTCTTTTCGCAATTTCCCAGACTAAATTATGATAAAGCCAACCATCCACTTATCCAGCTATCAACTTAATATGTATTTGAAAGTCGTTCTTACATTGCGAAATTATAATCAAGTGGTGACATATCGAACACACTACAAGTAGTCACATAATATATTTACCAAATTAAAGCGAACAAGATTTCATTTTTACAAAGTATGGATTTGGAGGCTGCTGGATCATATTCCCGCTTGTATTGAAAGAAACACTGTCACTAAAGGTTTTTGCAAAGAAATATCATCTGGTATGTATGTACAAGCTCATTGACTTAAAAGAGTTAAAAACTGAGGGCCTTTTCAAGGTTCTCTTATCAAAAACAGTAGTAACATCCGTCGTTGGTAGCCGTTCAATTGCTTGCTCCGCAATATGCGTTCGAAATTTATGATTACATACGTGAGACGATAAACGGCTGTCTGATAAAAAAACACATCTGAAAGATGTACGTAGTACGGAACAAATATACGAAAACAAAAATCGAGTTTTGATAATAATATAACTTGACAGTAAATCTGTGAATTCCTCATGACATTTTGCATTGCTTAGGTGAGGCAGCGTTAATAGTGTGCTCGCCTCTCATGTATTCTTGATAAAGACGAGAAACGAAAAACTCGTTCATTTAAAAGTAATTGTATTTCAAAATCAGCGAAAATTAAGAAGAAAGCAATATCACATGGCTTCGTGTAAGGCGATAGGCTTCCCGGTCTCAAGGAAAAGTATTTGGTTTATGGCGAAAATATATGGTTTATCAAAATCAGCAGCATGCAGATGGTTTACCGCTTTGCGATCTATATATATCGACCTTAAAGCAAGGTGCCCTGTATTCAAGTAACAACTAATAAAATTGATAAAATTTTTTAAAAAATTAATAAAGATACGCATTTCACCCCATGAAATCGCAGCGAAACTATACGTTGAGGTCAAAAATCTTCGAACAATTACAAAAACGTACATGCTGACCAAATAATTTACTCGTGAAAAAGTTGACTTATTAAATTTCTAACTGCAAATCGTTGCTGAAGCAAAGCGAAATTGAGCCACTTTTGAATAGATAAATATAGGGCGACGAAAAGTAAGCGACATAGGACAATAATGTGTCCTTTCAAATATTTCTCTTAAATGGCGGTATTTTATCACACGATGGCAAATCCTTTTACCTTTACGTCACATATACACAGTAATCTTTAGTTGGTGGGCATGGAAGGGAATCATATGTATCGTGAGTTGGTCAAACCAGGATTGGCGGTTCATTTCATCTTCCACTGCAAACAAATAATGCGATTAAAAGTTCAAAACTGTTTAATAGAGAATTGTGATCCAACCTGAAAATACCAAGTGACATGCATTTTTTATGATTTTTCAAGAATTTGCAAGGTTTGGCTTAGAAGTTTTGGCGCATACTTTGTACAGCTCAGTTATTACTCGATTACCACATGCTTCAGTCTCTGTGGACCTTGATATGTTGAAGCTGACTGCAAAAGGAGCCTATTATTAAATATTGCATCCTTCTTCGTAGTTTTAGGCGAAAGTTTTCTCCTACCTACGCAAAAATGTGGTTACCCAAAGGAATGGTTACCCAAAGGAGTTGGTCTCGTATTATATTTTCACAAATAGATTAAATGTATATGATTTGTTGTATTTATGAGCACTACGATATAGTAATAATTAAAAAAAAAATGAGAAACTTTTATGTATACAACAAAAATACAAGAAAAGTGTACACATTTTTCGCAAATTGTACATAGCAAGTTTTAAAATAATTTTTCGAGTTAAAACTTCAGTATTTATTCTGTTTAACTATTAGGTTGTGCGCCGGGTGGGTAAATTCTTACACTAAAAAATCTCATGGAAACAATCCCCTACAAACGATCGATTCCCTTGAGAAGCGCATCAAGAGTAACGAGAAAACGAATTTGCTTTTGGAGCAAACAATAGTCACACAACGGCCCAATTCGACAAATTTATTTTAAATCAAAAATACTTTTACACAACTTCATAATGGCGTCTCTCATACAATAGAAGTCTGTCGTAACGCTGACGTTCGCTTTGCTAATAAGTAGTTTTGGTTGCCCCAACTGCCTCGTGTTGTGAGAAGGCTTTGCAGACGCAAAAATTATGGTAAGAAGTTACAAATTGGGCTGAGACGATTTTCGATCTTCTCGCATATCACAGCAGTGGTCACACTACGACTCATGACCACATACGTCAGCTAGAAACCATTATGTTAAATTCATAATCGATTATGAATCAATTCGACCAGCAGGTTGCTGGACAAAACGAAACGCGATAGGAGTTTTTGCTGCAAACATGCTGAAGGGACCAAGAAATGAAGAGCGCTAATTTAGGCTCTCAGATAGTACCGAAACGGCGACCTCTCCTATGAAGGTAAAATTAAAAAGTCGTGCCTTATAGTAGCGCATACGAGCATAGGCGGTTTTTTGCGTGTTGATGTCTCACACTTTGTTAACTCGGGCAGCCTTGAGCTACTTTCCCGCCTAGCGTAATATATGTATATCGTAGTGTGATCGCATATTGGTATATACATCCACTGTGAAGGGTGTCATACAAATTCAGCATAATTGTTTTTACTAAAAGAAAAATAAAAATTATGTCACACTTCACCTTGCTGACTTCACTGCCAGGCAGTTAACAATTAACTTTAGTCAATGTAAGCATAATTTAGTATAAGAATTTATGTATAAATAGCACAATAAAATTTAAATAAAGTAATTGTATTAAAGCAATTCAAATTAAGCGTTTCATTTGCTAATGATAAAAAGGCGTTCCATCCGCCTAATATAAGTTTTATAGGGACTATCTCATGCAGAGCGTTATCGACTTTTGCAAAAAGATAGAAGACTTGGCGTTGTGATGCCTTAGGGCTAAACTTCAACTCCAAATCTGATCTACTCACCTGGGAAAGATTCATAGGGAATCTTCCCAGTAAAATAAATCACGACCCCTTTTCGCTTTACAATATATTTGGTACGTTGGCATATTTGTATTTCAAAAGCAGAACTATTGGAGATTTCTTCCATAATTTTTTATCGTATTTGTTTTTCTTTAATCAGGCTGACGGCTGGCTTCAAATTCCTTTCCTGTAAAGTAGACTTCAAATAGGATATGTCATATATAGGATATATTATATATATATATATATATATATATATATATATATATGCACGCCCGTGCGTGTGTTTTATTTTTCTTAATACGCGAGCTGGAGGTAGAAATCTTCATCGGCATGCACGATTCGCTATTTATGTCGCGCACTCTTCATCATCAGCGCTCACGTTTTACTTCTGAAAAATAATTCTTTTCTTCTTTGTTTTCTGAAGACATTTATGAAATTCCAAACTGAATGTTGGAACTGATATATAGCGGTTTATGGTATTAATTTTTTTGAAAAATACTTTTATGAAAAGAAGGACTTTGTAACCTACTGCACACCAAAGAAAATAATAAAAAATTTATGAAAATATAAAAACATAAACTATAAAAATATATGTGTTGAAAATGTTTTGTGCAACAAAAATTTGACACGCGTACGTAAAAAAGCAACCGTGAAGTGTTTGAAAAAAGTAATATGTATAGTGTTTCATAAGTTTGTCCGTAAAACTAAATTTTCGTTAGGGAACTTACTCTTCAAAAAAACCATGTACTTAAGTACTGCTTTTGTATAGAACTTAAAAATGACGTTGTAGGCTAACATGTCCTGTAGATTAATAATTATTAAGAAGAACACTTGAAATGTTTGTTTGTTTGAGTTTTTCCAGTTTCCTAGGAATTGTAAGCGTGTTCGTTAACAAACCGTTATCGTTAGTGAACTGGTTCAAATATTTTTATTATTTTTTCTGACTCCGTAAGACTAAAGAAAACGATCACACAATCAACCGGCACAAGAACAAGTTAACTAGTTGACTTGCAATTTTATAATGATTAAGATATTATGTACGA
>NW_024002613.1:0-6588 GCF_014805625.2 Glossina fuscipes
TTCTGAGGTACCAAAATGAAAATGGGTGTGATATTCCTCTTAGGCTCCGAAGAGAAAAATTCCTTGCCAGGTTATATACATACCTTTCGTTGCCGTTGACTGTACAGATGATGTAAATTATGAACTTAAGAAGCGACATTCAACATTTATAGGGAGCTTTATGAATCGGAGAGGTTTTGCACGTCTTTGATCCTATGAAGGTTTTTATAAAAACAATGGTAACATAAACTATATCGTAAAACATAACAAAGATAAAGCTTCGAAAGTCTAATTGAAAATCTTAAGAACTCCGATATCGTCCAAGATAAATTCAAGTGCTTGGAAAGTAAGTTAACATACGTTAGTTTTAAGTTATTTAAACGTTCTGTGAGGTGTTCCTTTGCCATCAAATTTGTGACGAGGATTAAACTTTTCGTCGCGTCACGTGCCTTCACAAGAAATTTGTATATTTTGGAAAGTTCTCGACATCAACAATGTCACAAGAAAGTTAGATATAGGTTCTTATATTGGGAAATGGGTATAACTTGTTACACAAAGGTTTAAATGTGTGCAACACCCAGAAGGACTATTTATTTATTATTATACAAAACTTACACGCTCCAACTTTTGAGACATTTTGATGAAATTTGGTACACGGACATGCTTTGACGCAAGGAATATGTTTAGGTCGGATCGCTTTTTCAATCTTGTTTCGAATATATTTTTTGTTGTATTTTTAATTTTTACATTTCATCCATAATTTTCTCTATACTTTACATCAGCTGGAAGCTAACTTATTTTTTCAATTATTTGTGTGTTTAAAATTGAATTTAAGTTATATTTTAAGACGTGGTCTCGATACCACACGATACGTTTTACCTTAATTTATATTATTTGAATGTCTCGTACTATATGTTTTCAACGTAACACAAAGCAGGCTTTGGTATAACACATATGTGCTATCTGTATTGTATTTAAATTTAAATTATGTTATTTTCTATTATGTCTTAGTGCAAGTAATTAAATCAAAAAGTTTCGTATAACATGGTTTCGATTAACCGCGATACAAATTAACTGCGTTAAGCGGGGAACGCCTTTATACCTAATTATCCGCTTAAATAGTAGAGTTGTTTCGCTAAAAATGCATACAGAAATATCTTAAACAAAGAAAAAACAGATAAGAAAGTTATACATGGCGGAGAGCGAATCTCACATACTCACCACTATGCCTTTCGGGTTCTGCTCTCCAAGTTCTTTTATTTGAGACCCATATCGCTGGTGTTGTGAGGAAAAAAGCAATCGAGGTCTTTACCATATTCATTTTAGATTTAACGCATTTTTATGCAGATAACATAGCTTCATTTAAAGAGTGTACAAAGTAGTTTTGAATATGACGTCCTGTATGCGTTATGGTAAATAAGCATAAAACCCCAAAAGAGTGAAAAAAATAAAATTTAATAACTTGTAACTTTGTGTGGGCATTTCCGATTGGTTCTATTTTCGGAAGTAAAGAGTAGAGTGCTTCCTAAGCTAAATGTCGAAAATTTCAGCCATCAAAGTTCAAGCAAAAGTCCAAAAATTTTTGTTAGAAAAACGGAGTCGTGTTAAGTTTAGGCTCCACTGCGCACTTTTGCTCCGACCGATTTGGCCCATTTTCAATACCAAACTCCGTGCAAACAATTCCAACATTTCTTCTATATTTGAAGATGGCATTTTCATTTTTGCGACCAGGACAGCGCCAAAAACGAACACCACACAACACAGAAACAGACAAACATGGCTAAATCAACTTAATACTTCACGCTGATCAAGAATGTATGCGCTTTGTAGAGTCTCTGCAGCCTCCCTTTGGGTGCTGTATACATTATGGAAAAAAACGAAATGAGTTTATCCCAATCTTACAGTGGTGGATATAAAAAGTAGTTTATTGAAGTAATAGCAGCCTAAAAATATCGAATATCTGTAGTATCCGTTTTTGCGGAATGAATACTTCAACGGGCATTGTGTTCACTGTTTAAATAATGTATGTAGTATCATGTTAAATGAGCAATAGATGAATTTGAGCAGAGTTCCCTGAGTGGTTTTGAATGTTTTTTTCTCTAAACAAAAAAGTTTGTTGCAAAACCTTTCATATTAAATTTCATATTAACACACTTATATTTCAAATCTAAGTACATTTTGTGATTTCATTTCAATGGCACTCATTCGTTTGTAATGCACATTCCCTTTCTGCATAATTGTATTTCAGTACATAATTAGGGTTAAGACCGAAAGGATAAAATTAAAAAAAAAGCAAAATAAACAAATTGTTTTTGCTCAAGACTGACCATTAAATTTAATATTTGTTTTGACTACGATACTATTACACTACAATACCGAAAATTGTATCCCTTCTTTTCTATCTCTCATTCAAGACTTTATTTGGGAAGAGCCACCATTAATTGATGTCATCCTAATATAATGGAATTAATTTTCTGGTTTATAATGACTATAGACGAGGACTGTTAACATCTTTGTTATCAGACGTCAAAATACTGCAAATTAGTCCTTTTTGCCACATATGGGGTTACTTTTCGTGGAAGGTAGGTTATAGTCGCATGGGTAGTCGACTCGGTAAGAATCGCGACGGCCAATTCAATGTTCGCGGGTTCAATTCTCAATACGGTAGAGTTTACTTTTCCACAGATAGTAAGTGTTGAATCGGTGAAGGCATATCAATTATCGATTGGACACATACCCACTGGACTACTGCCATCATCTCCCTATTTCTTCTTTCTTTCTCTTTCCCCACTTCTTTCTAACAATCAGTGCGGTAAGCGAATAGAGGATATCAACTAGGAGATCGGTCATATTAAAAAAAAGAATATATGGAAGGGTGTCCATAGGATTGGTCCGTTTGACCCATATTAACCCCGTCGATTTAATATGTTGATATACTATTGCGCTGTGTTTTTTATAATAATAATAATTATATGCAGAGTAGCCGCGAAAGTGGCCCGTTTGCAGTATTATGTCCTCGGTCAATACACTTCGGTGAACTGCATTTCATAAAAATATCAGAAATCGTGGTCTGTAGTTTAAACGCAACAATCAGTGAACGGAGGGACAAGCTTAAACCAAAATCACTTTTTAAATTGAATGGTTCTAATAAGAGGTGGGTCTAGCTTAGGTCATTCTGGATGTCACATGCGTTCAGCCATACATATATCCACACAAATATTGTACACGGTATTTTATAAGTGATCAAGGATATAAAATCGTTTAAAATTGTTAACTTTCCCATTCAGAAAAATTGAGTTTCTAAAAATGCTTGAGGGAACACATCGCTGATAATTATGGGCACCAGACAACACGACATTAGTAGTGACAATAGAAGGTTGAGTAGAGCAGTTCAACTGGCTGACTAACTTAACAGCTCCATGATTTAACGATTTAATGGTTAATATTAAAAAAACTAAAGCGAAGAAAAAAGTTACTATCTGAAAACTATTAATATTATCCGATTAAATGTTCGTACTGATTTACACTCCGCAAATAAATTGAGGGTGCATTAAACCGGCAAACACGAAATGCGGTTAATGATGGAATAAATTTAAATTGAATTCTGCGACGCCAACAAAATTGTTCAAAGTCATTATAGTAATCATATGGGGCGGGCATGGTTGCTTAGTGCCATAAAAAAAGTTTCTTCAAAATTGAAACACTTTTCCAATAAAGGTCCAATCCATGGACGATTTTAAGGATTTTAGAAAAATAAGCCATTCATTTGAAATTGACTTTGCAAAAAAAAAAAAAAAATAGAAAGATGCTGGTCATCAAATTTTAATATATATTTTTTAAACGGGTTTGGTTTCAATTCTCCATGGTAGAAAGAGCCAACTATAGAAAGCATTGTTTCGAGAAGCTGCTGCGATTCCACTTTGTTTTTAGGGAAATTGAGAAGAACGTTTTATTATGTAAAAACCCGTACACTAGTAAGCCTCTTCATTACCAAACCCCGCCATAACCATTTTCAATGTTCTAAGTTGCTGGGGATGTACGTAGGATTTAACATAAATCCGACTTTTATTATATTAAACAATTCGAAAAGTTCCGCAATTAATTTAAGTACATCTGATCGTGTGATTTCAGCTCACGGAGCCTTGTGGGAAGCTGTTCTTTGACGTATTTCAAGCCAAAGATGAATGCTGACCGATACATCACGCTGTGTATTTAAATTGGAATTAAGAGAATTAGCTTAGCACATTCTACGCTCCAATCCAGTTCATCACTTCATGATCTCCCTTATACATAGTAGTAGTCACTTTCTTGCATTCTGCTCTTCAAGTCCTTTTATTTTCTAGCCAAATTAAAGAGATTGTTAAGGAAAAGATAATTTATTACTTTAGAGCGTTCGTTCATTTCGAATATCTTGAAAATTTAACTATACCGCATTGCCCTTTGATCGTAAATAAAGCCGTGTGCAAAATTTTAGCATGAAAGTTTATCGCTCAAAGAAGCAAGTTTATTAAAAAATTATAGTAAATATTATTTCAAATATTTAATTTTACTTTAGCCATTCGTTTCTACTCTGAATTCTGATGAACGAAGTCACTAGTTCATTTCGGTCTCACACCTTGCTTTAAGTTGTATTTGCGTTTTTCGAGTTTGTTTACTTCTACTTCAGTATTTAGGACAGGTGTTTTTAGAGGTGACTCGAGGAGTAGGGCATTCTCCATTGAAGATTGCCCTAGTACTTCTGAGGTACCAAAATGAAAATGGGTGTGATATTCCTCTTAGGCTCCGAAGAGAAAAATTCCTTGCCAGGTTATATACATACCTTTCGTTGCCGTTGACTGTACAGATGATGTAAATTATGAACTTAAGAAGCGACATTCAACATTTATAGGGAGCTTTATGAATCGGAGAGGTTTTGCACGTCTTTGATCCTATGAAGGTTTTTATAAAAACAATGGTAACATAAACTATATCGTAAAACATAACAAAGATAAAGCTTCGAAAGTCTAATTGAAAATCTTAAGAACTCCGATATCGTCCAAGATAAATTCAAGTGCTTGGAAAGTAAGTTAACATACGTTAGTTTTAAGTTATTTAAACGTTCTGTGAGGTGTTCCTTTGCCATCAAATTTGTGACGAGGATTAAACTTTTCGTCGCGTCACGTGCCTTCACAAGAAATTTGTATATTTTGGAAAGTTCTCGACATCAACAATGTCACAAGAAAGTTAGATATAGGTTCTTATATTGGGAAATGGGTATAACTTGTTACACAAAGGTTTAAATGTGTGCAACACCCAGAAGGACTATTTATTTATTATTATACAAAACTTACACGCTCCAACTTTTGAGACATTTTGATGAAATTTGGTACACGGACATGCTTTGACGCAAGGAATATGTTTAGGTCGGATCGCTTTTTCAATCTTGTTTCGAATATATTTTTTGTTGTATTTTTAATTTTTACATTTCATCCATAATTTTCTCTATACTTTACATCAGCTGGAAGCTAACTTATTTTTTCAATTATTTGTGTGTTTAAAATTGAATTTAAGTTATATTTTAAGACGTGGTCTCGATACCACACGATACGTTTTACCTTAATTTATATTATTTGAATGTCTCGTACTATATGTTTTCAACGTAACACAAAGCAGGCTTTGGTATAACACATATGTGCTATCTGTATTGTATTTAAATTTAAATTATGTTATTTTCTATTATGTCTTAGTGCAAGTAATTAAATCAAAAAGTTTCGTATAACATGGTTTCGATTAACCGCGATACAAATTAACTGCGTTAAGCGGGGAACGCCTTTATACCTAATTATCCGCTTAAATAGTAGAGTTGTTTCGCTAAAAATGCATACAGAAATATCTTAAACAAAGAAAAAACAGATAAGAAAGTTATACATGGCGGAGAGCGAATCTCACATACTCACCACTATGCCTTTCGGGTTCTGCTCTCCAAGTTCTTTTATTTGAGACCCATATCGCTGGTGTTGTGAGGAAAAAAGCAATCGAGGTCTTTACCATATTCATTTTAGATTTAACGCATTTTTATGCAGATAACATAGCTTCATTTAAAGAGTGTACAAAGTAGTTTTGAATATGACGTCCTGTATGCGTTATGGTAAATAAGCATAAAACCCCAAAAGAGTGAAAAAAATAAAATTTAATAACTTGTAACTTTGTGTGGGCATTTCCGATTGGTTCTATTTTCGGAAGTAAAGAGTAGAGTGCTTCCTAAGCTAAATGTCGAAAATTTCAGCCATCAAAGTTCAAGCAAAAGTCCAAAAATTTTTGTTAGAAAAACGGAGTCGTGTTAAGTTTAGGCTCCACTGCGCACTTTTGCTCCGACCGATTTGGCCCATTTTCAATACCAAACTCCGTGCAAACAATTCCAACATTTCTTCTATATTTGAAGATGGCATTTTCATTTTTGCGACCAGGACAGCGCCAAAAACGAACACCACACAACACAGAAACAGACAAACATGGCTAAATCAACTTAATACTTCACGCTGATCAAGAATGTATGCGCTTTGTAGAGTCTCTGCAGCCTCCCTTTGGGTGCTGTATACATTATGGAAAAAAACGAAATGAGTTTATCCC
>NW_024002614.1:0-5408 GCF_014805625.2 Glossina fuscipes
AATGTCAATTTTTCGAACTTTTACTCATGCTTGAATTCCATGACTAAGTTACCATATGGCCAAGATTCCTTAATACGTAGAGCATTAAAATGTTCGAATTTTATCAACATTTCAAACAATGAAGTAGGGCGACGCAGCGTACCTGGCATCCTGAAACTGCTGATCCTACTATGATTAACCTCCTGTATTTTAGCTGACAGGTACTTTTATAACACTGTGCGGGGATATCCAAGTAACTGGCTGGGTCGGGCTTTGACTATTGTTGGTTTTCGGTGATGTAAGATATGATATGTGCTCCGAGAGCACTACTACTGACAAATGAACAAGTATTGACGAAGAAGTCGCAAGGTATGATCTTGGATACTCCTGCGCCTTTACTACTAATTCCTTAGACTCTTAAGCTCATTGAACAGCTCGCAATATTTTTTAACTTTCACAGAAAACGCCCCTAAATCTTTGGCCATTTCAGTAAATCTGAAATGCAGCTTAAGCACATTCAATTAATGTTCGGTAAATAAATTTGCGAAAGAGTGTAAACAGCTCAGTCCGAATTAGACTTGTTATAAGGATTTTTAGGTCAATAGAAAATTTCAATTCCACACCAATTATGAAGAACTTTTCCACTACAGAAACCTAAAAAGCTGATGTAAGTCGAGAATGTTATGCTGTCGTTCTCGAAATTCAAAGTGCATGTAAATCTGAATGAATATTAGTTTGATCTAAAGTGTACGTAGTTCACTCTGTTCAATGTTAGTCAAAAACTTGTTTATTTGTTTATTTACTTACACATGAAACCCAACTAAAACAAATTAGCAGTGGAATTCAATCGACTGTTAGAAGTAAATTTTACACTAATTATTATTGAAAAGTAGTGTATAAAAATATGTGAAGAAAGAAAAAAATAACACCAACCATGACATAATAATTCATGTAGAAACCAATTCTTAAAAATATAAAAAAAAAGCATGCACACATCTAGCACAGAGTTACTCCCACAACCGGCGCAGATCCAAGTGAACCTCTAAACCATTGCAAACATGCAAAAGCAAACAGTAACAGTAACAACACCAATTAGTTTTCGAATAATAGTGGGACGTTAACATTGCAAGTTAGTTTAACGATAGACTCTAAATAATCCGATATTGAGATTAAATGATAGACATCATTTAGGTCTCTGTAAATAACTCTGAACCGGTTAAACAGATCATAATTATCTTTACATTGACTGAGCTTCATGAAAATGAGGTGCCCACATAATTTACACGTGTCGATGGTACCTTTAATTAACTTAATTGAAAAGGAAACAGCAAGAATAAATCTATGTTTCTCAAGTGGATAACAAAAGCAACCTATTTTCATGACGAGACAAAGAGACAATATTCCTAAGGGCAAAAACCAAGAATTGTTTTTGAAAGGATTCAATTGACTCTGCATAATATTTGCAGGAAGAAAACCACACAACAGCACATTTAAATACTAGTCTAACTAAGCACATGTTTTGTAATGTAAGGATCCTTAAGCTCTTTGGAGCACCTCTTAATGACCCCCAGCGCGGACGTAGCTTTCCTTAAAGAGAGCTCAATGTGCAAATCAAAACGTAATCTTTGGTCATTGAGTCTTCATTGGCTGCTTTGAGGGACCTCAAAGCTTTTGAAATTAAATAGGACCCTGAATGATCTGTTATGCCGATAAGAGCTTAGGCATTTCACTAAGTAGAAAGGGAAGCTAAAGACACAGACTTTGACGATCAATAAGTTATGCTTATCAAGTCGCTAAACGCTTTACTAAAATCGACATATACGACATCCATGCGGGAGCCACTAGCAAAAGCGTGAAAGTAAACTCTAAGAGATTCGTGACTTTCGATTTTCGTTTCCGAAAATTGTAAGATTTGATAGCAAAAGCCAAATACTAAGTAACAACTGGATCAAGCAATTTATGTAAAACACTCAACTTGGCGATGCCTATGTAGTTCGCAACGTGAATTCTACATTCACATTTGTGGCTTGGAATAAGGAAACTACTCTTCCAACACAAAGAAAAACACCTGGTTTCAAGGATTGGTTAAAAATCATTGAGATAACGCCGCATATCTCGGCGGCACAAGATTTAAGTACACATGATGGAATTCCATCAGGTCCAGGCGTACAGCTATATTTTTGAGAGCTCAAACCATTTATAACGTCCTTTTCTAAAATGACCAAATTAGTAATCGAGACTAAGTTAATTAGTCATCAGATATGGATAGTTGACAATTAAACCGGAAACAGCAGTTGAAAACTCTTAAGTATACAGCATAAAGATTAGAGGACTCGTAGCTATTGAAACACAACATGCGAGGGATATAACGAGATTTTCTTTTGGAGTTGACAACCTTAAAAAAATATGTAGGATTAAGATGAAGTGAGGATTTTATCACCTGAAGGTATCCGTAATAATACTGGTGGTTGAGGTAATTAAATCTGTGACTTGCAGCAGAATAGGCAAAATTGTCGTAAGCAGAACCCCTTTTCATAAATTTTTTGAAAAATATTGCTTTTCCTATTTTTGTAATATTTAATTGTCTTGTTAAACCATAGCGGGCATTTGCTTCGAGAGCAAGGTTGCTTGGTCGGAATGGATGCAGAAAGAGGTTGATTTAATACATTATAGAATGATGACAGCAAGGTTCCAATATTTTCAGTAAAGAAGTCGGGCATAATGTGTGAAGATAAGCAGTAAAGTATTGGTTTTATTAAAATCATATTTAGATTTGGCACCTTAGAGTAGTTCAACAGACCATCATGCCTGTAATAGAAGACAATACAAATTGTTGAATTGTACAGATTCTCAGCTAAACTAAAAGGTGGGGAATTTTTCAAGATGTTCACGGATTTCTTGTAACCTTCTTTTAATCTAAAAGTCTCCAAATCGCGCGTTTGGACACCTGATTTTTTGGGTAAGTGTTCGTGTGGTATACGATGATTGGGTAATGAGCAATGCAATATTGGTGTTACCCAAACGTTCACACGCAAAAGTTGTAGAGGGACCGGCTTAAAAAAGACAGCTTTGAAATTTTTAGAAATTCAGATTATACGGCCCGACGGTTTTGGAATGTAACTGTTTCTATTCGATTACTTATGTGTACATCACGTTCTACAGCTGTTTGGACTCGAATTATGGACCCACTATCTGGGATGACTTCTACTTGGTTCGTCGATGGTTGCAGTCGTTAATCTTCCTCCTGTAACGAGGGTAATCGTGAGCTTATAGTCGTCGCAGGTTCACGTTGGACATTTGATGGAGGGATTGGATATTCGGGACCCGCTGCCGTAGGAGTTTTCAGGCTATGAATGATGATTTGGCTCTCTTGCAAATCTGCTTTGACTAACGTTCGTATGATGACGGCAATCTTTTCTCTGGTTATTAGTTGCACGTCGATTCTTGTCTAACTTCTGATATTTATCATCTAGTTTCGTTCACGAAGCGACGTACTGGTATTTGTTGCAGGTATACCCTCGATTTCTTGTGCTAGTTCGAGAAGTTCTTTGAGGGAATTAAAATCTCGTTGTCATATATGCTGCATGTAGGAAGTGCATTCGGCAAAATTCCTTCTAATTTTTCTCTTCCGTTCATCCTGCAATCCCGCATTAGGTGTTGTTGTAAAGCCAGGGCATAATCTCTCAAAATTTCATTGGTTCGCTCGGTACGAGCGTACTTCACCTTCCAATCCTCCAGCTAACGAAGCAGGAGGATATCTGTTTTAAAGGTACGCCAGGACGTCCATTGTTTATTGTTGTGTCGATACCAGGTCAGTAAGTATTTCGAGCATGGTACTCGATAGTCCTCGGGGATTAATTCCGTAAAAATATGGTAGTTTTTCTATTCTCTCAAAAAACATAAACGGGTCTTATCTTCCATCATATTTGATATTCCACTTGCGCAGGT
Source organism: Glossina fuscipes (assembly GCF_014805625.2). NCBI lineage: Eukaryota > Metazoa > Arthropoda > Insecta > Diptera > Glossinidae > Glossina > Glossina fuscipes. Next base: position 3,928 of record NW_024002614.1, read on the forward strand.
TTGCATGATGGAGTACTTTTCATCGCTTGATAGTCGAATTTCTGCGGGAATGATCACTTTTAATGTCGGCGCTGCTTTCGTGCTCATGTTTACGCTGGTGCCGCTTCCAATGTTTGGAGACTTTGGTGGCTCATATTTGGCTTGTAACTCTAAAGCCGACCAATTCTTCATCTGTGTGTTCAATGGTAATGAGCTGAGCCAATCTTCTTCGTAATTCTTCTACAGAACCTGTGATTTTCTGATTAAATTTGGTGACATGCGTAATTAACTCGTAGTTGCGGAGAATGTAAGCGCTCCAACATTTTTATTTTATTAATTTTTTTTTATTAAATCTCGTGTTTGGTTGCTTGATTGCTTTCGAAGGAACAATTAGTAATTTATAAATATGTTCATGTTCAAGGCACGCAAAATCCGGAAAATATCTATTTGAATATTCTCTACTGGTTAATGCTTATTTTATTTTGTCTCTTAAAGTTTCTCGAGATTAAATGGATTGTATAATATTTTTCAAGATAGAACAAGGAGAAATATGAGAAGAAAAATGGGATTCAGTTACGACTGGTTGACACAACGCAGTTTAGGTTCTTACGCCTTTTTTGATGTAATTAGGAAGAAACAATAACTATTTATTTTTTTATTTTTTCAAGAGTTGCTGTGAAAATTTCATTCTTTGTGGGGTACCAATAATTAGCTCGTAGGTATTGTCCGTCCGGAACCGGGCCTTTAAAATAACAGTGTGCACTTGCAACATTATCTCACAGATTCCCAGTCAGAAACTACACTTTTAAGTACCCGAAAGACTGAACCACTAAAAAGATTAATTAAAAGGGTATACACATTACAGTTTAATTTCCGCAACACAGTCGCACGCGAATTATATTTCCCTCGATAAAGAGAACGTAAGGCAGCCCGGTCAAGGCGTGTTGGTTTTTTCTATCGTCATGAAGACACGCCCCATCTATAAATAACCCCCGTTACAACAATACAAAAGAGAAAGGATCATTAAACGTTTGTGTGGCTTAAAAGGCAAAATTGTGAAATAATCGCTAAGTTTATTGCGAGCAATCTCTTTTTCACAGAAAATTAAGCTGGATTTTCAATTGTTCGCAGGTAGGAAGACTATGTATCGTTATTTTAAGAAGACGAAGGAAGACAAAACTTTATTAGTCACCATGCGAGTAACACCCAACATTGAAGTCTGCGACTAATATAACATTTTGTTCAGCACCAAAAAAATCCTCCTACGACAACGTTGTACTTTAAACTTGGTGTAAAGTAGCATGCTACAATAAAAATCTTTAGTTTTAAATGCGTAGCTTTGATGATAATAACATCAGCGGCTGAATTGTAAGGAACACAGGTGGATTTAATTCCTTTATGAACAAGTGCGCTAATACCACCATAGCCATCGTCTCGGCATTTGGTGGTCGATGTATAACTAGCAATTGTAACATCGAAACCATTGTTAATTGTTACGAAAA
>NW_024002615.1:0-3077 GCF_014805625.2 Glossina fuscipes
ATTAAAAATTTCTTATTATTTTTGTTGTTCTCATAAATTTATATCAAATTTATGAATTACTTGAATATTTTCCTGTTTTTTTTTTTTTTTTTTGTATTCGTTCTCAGCATTATTATTAATATATACACATATATACATATATATATATATATATATATATATATATTTTTTTTTTGTTTAAATTCTCTTTAATGAAAAGAAGCAATAATTTATAAAGTTGTCGTTTGTTGTTTGTGGTTGCTGTGTGACATATGTCACGACACTTAACAATTCCCCACTAGTAGAGAGCAAAAGCAAATTGACAACAACAAAAGACCTTCTACTACTGCTTCCATAGGCAAACAACAAGAAAAGAAAAAAACAGAAACACTTAACAGCCAGGTGAATGAATATACGATTGCTTCCAGTAGACAAACGAACGCATACACGCAGACAGTAAGTAAGTGTCAGTAAATTATGTATGTGTAGCAGAAAAATTGTAAAAAATTCCTATAAAAATAAAAAAAAAAAAAATTTTAAATCACGCAATTAAATTAAATGCATTCTGCTACACCCGCCATGCGAAATATGTTTGCATTAGAAAAAAAAAAAAAAAAAAAAAAAACAAACAAAACAAGAATTTTTTTTGTTTTACCCTAAGGTGAATTATAATAGATTCTTGAAAGACATGGGAATAAAATTAAATTGTAATGTTGGTAAAAATAAAGTGACACACTCACCTTAGGGTATATAGCTAAAAAGGAAAAGATTTATTTTCCATTTAAATAAATTACAAGAAATATTATAAGAGAAAAATCACAATCCATTTAGACCGAATCTTATAACATTCACAACTTGCTCGATTTACTTATTGCTTAAGAAGCACACACTTGAACCGAGCGCATACCCAAAGCACAACAAACAACCATAGACACAAACATACATACCAAAAAAAAAAAAAAACAAAAGTAACAATGGAGCTAAGGAAGAAAAGTGGTTATATCTCTCATGGCATTTCGTTTATTAGAGATCGGAAATATATATATACACATATAAAACTCCCTGTACAGCACAGAAGCTTTCCTTCAACGACCTTACAATTTTCTCTAGTACAACAGAGAGAGTATGGGTTATACATAAAAATTTGCTAAGCAGGTCGATAATTTCTTCTCTAAGCAAAGGAGCTGCGACCTCAGATACATGAACTGTTCAGAATAATTTTAATTTTTTCCAAAAGCTTTCTTTTGGTTTACAAATGTTTCTGTTAAAGTTTTTCCTCAGTGTCGTGAGAGTAAGCTGAACAATTAGAAGAAGAAATTTATTCTCAGGAGCTATTTTACGTCTTGAAATATTTTATAATGCAAGACAATTCGGAACTGTATCATATGCCATCTGAATGGTTTGCCGAAATTGGCTCAAAATAATCAAAGATAAGAATTAAACTTGAAAAGACTGACCGTAATTACAGACATAGGGCAAATGAGTCGGCATCTTAGTGTAATTGGCGTGATTGTGCCCAGTGATGTCAAAAACTTCCCATAGCGACGTATCAAGCCGATTGGCGCTTTAACGGCAGCTTTTTCAATTTTCAAACCAGTAAAGAGAACAGAAAGCAATTGATTTATGAAAGGAAATTCTCCTACTGCGGTAAAACTTGCTTATTTTGGTGCGTAATTCGCATATGCGGGGGTGGGGGGGAAGCACTCCGTATTCTGTTTGGAGATGTCCGATCGCAGACAGTGATAGGCTGAGCTATCCATGGAAAATGAAAATTTGTCCAAAATTCTCGACGCGATGCTTGTGGTGTTCATGTGCAAGTACATCTAGGGCAAGTGTTCTAAAAAGACAAAAGAGAGATGTCCAGCAGCTAAGGCCTTTACCAGAACTAGAAAGCTCTCTCAGCCTTCCCACCCACTCGTCCTGCAATTGCCAGCATAACGCACGGCACACTATCGCAATTCATCTTTCTTCAATCACACGGAACAACATACCAACAATGGTCTTTTTTCACTCCCCCTGATCTTTCGCCGCTTAAGTCAAACGTACACAAGCACTACTCCTTCTTCCCGTCCGTTACTATCAATAAGTCTTCCTGAACGCTATTGTCCGCGCACATGTATGGGACATCCCCTGAGTGGCTGGTCACCACAAAAACACCTTCCGATGCCTAAGGTAACCGATTCATAGAAAATTTTGGCGAATACAAATTCTTTTGTAGGTTTCCAAAAAGTTGTATGTGCAACTGCTGTTTGCATTTTATGCTCTTTTCTTGAATTGTCACGTATTGGTTTTATTTATTTTTTCTTATTTATTTTTAAAAGTATTTACTCACTCACGTTATTGTGATTTTCGTTTCATTGTTTTTTATTTTGTTATAAATTTTTTTTACTTAGTAACTTTTTAGTTGACTTTCGTGAAATGAGTTCGCGTTTAAGTAGATACGTACTTTGCTGATTTATGCGGTATTCTACGTTTTGTGCGAACTTATACAATTTTATTGGCTTAACAGAAAAACGTGAGTTTCCTTAATTGAAGCCATGTTTGGGTATATTTTTATTTTTATTTTTTATTTTTTTTTTTTATAAAAATAAACTTAAATATTATATTAGTTTTGCTTTTTTTGGTTCGTGATCTATTAATTGAGTTATGTTTTTAACTTTTAACACTTTGTTATATGTATTTCACTTTGTCTTGTATGATGCACGTGTTTACTCAAAGTAAACAAACATGCAAGTTTACATGTATGGAAGTCATTATTTAGGTCAAAAGGTAAGCAAAAAAAAAAAAAAAAAAAATTAAAATATTAAAAAACAATTATTTTTTTTTATACATCAGTATAAGCGGGAAGCCTCAAAACTTTAGCAATAGTTTGATATCACGTGTGAAGTGTATGTTTGAAAAATAACTCATCCCAAAAATAGGCAACGTTTAATAACACTCCTCAGAATTATGCAAAACATTTCTCTGAGCTCTGTCAAGATTTTAGAAAAGCTTCAAAACTTTCGTAATAGTTTAACACGAGTTGTGAAATATATATATATGAAAGATAAATCACCTCAAAAATAGGCAACGTTTAACAGCTAGTTATGTGAAGATTT
>NW_024002616.1:0-1182 GCF_014805625.2 Glossina fuscipes
ACTTTTCTTCTGTGATTTCATGAACTGACTAACGCGATTCTACACATAGTGGATTATAGTAGCTGAGGGTGCTATATGCCATTGAGCTTGCACACTTTGAGCTAAAATTCTTAATATCTTGACGTGGTAGACTAATTCGTACAACCGTTGAGTGTATAACAAAAGGGATTAAAAGAGAATAAAGTAAACAAAATGTTATTTCAGTGTCGAAACAAAAAAACATAAATAAAAACATTTTATATAGAAGATAAAGCGTTACGAAAGTCAATTTGAGAAGAATAGGAAATGCTGTAAAGTTGAGGTCATATAATGCGTACTAAATGCACAACTACTGTTGCTCTAAATTGATTTAATTTTTATTAGTTTGTTTCAAATTTTTTCATTAATTATATACTTTTCTCACATAAATTAAATTTGAGAGCATTTTCTCTAGCAAAGGTTTTCATATCATTTTTCACCGGCTCTAGGTACTTTCTAAAACTCTTTTCTGATTATAGTCTTTGACCACGTATGTGGGATGCGTACGCATCATGTAAAGTTTAGATTACCTTTGACAAACATTGCCGTTTGTAACTTTTAAATTTTACATTAGCACATACAAAAATCCATAAATTATTAGCATTGTTCAGTGCAAACGTTCTTTATGCTCTGTGTATGCGTGTGTTCATCCATGCGTATGCGTATCATTGTAATGCAATGTGCATAATGTGTCCAGACCAGTATATTGCACTTCCAGCAAAGTTCGTTGTAACATGTAGAAGAATATACACACATTGAGCAACAGACATGGAGAGAAAGAGGGTGGTAACGTAGTGCTCTTTTAAATGTCTGTAAAGGTTTTTCAACAAATACTTTTTCGCTCAGCTCTCTATTTCGTTCTACGCTTTATGGTGAATGCAAAAAAAAAATTGACTTAGACAATGTGACGGAATCAGATAATTTGCACAAGTGAAATCATATGATAGTTTCGTTATCTGAAGTGGATGGAACATCAATTTTTTGCTTTCTTGACCTTATTAATCAACGACTTCGTGCAACTCTAAAGAAAGCACTGATCGTTTTAAAGCAATTCCAGCGCTAGTTAACCTAGAAAGATAAACTGCTATTCCAGCAAGGAAGTTTTGTTGTAAAGACATTGGTTTGCTCATTGAGTGTTGCCTCAGTATAGCTACATAGACGATA
>NW_024002617.1:0-4931 GCF_014805625.2 Glossina fuscipes
CGGATTTTTAAGCGGACGGACTTGTATTTCGTAAGGAAGCAAAAACCCTTCCTTACAACATTAAAGTCGCTAGCAGTTTACACATTGAAAATGGCTTAACCGCTTTGTTTAGCAATTGTTTTTTAAATTCAAAATAAAGCGTTTCTTTGCTTGTTTTTCATATCTTAAGATTGGGATGAAATACATATAAAAGAGTTTCTAAATTTTTTATCAGTTCATTGTGCGTAACTCGTTTTTAATTGCTTTTTCTCTTTTCAGGTTATTTATATTATTATATATATTATTTATTTTATACTATTATATATATATTATATTCAAAATTTGTTTTTACATATATATACATATATGTATATATATTATACATATATACACAATATGGCGTCCATACCTGATGATCTATTTAGCAGGCTTTTCCACACATACGCGGAGTTGTGAGCTATTGACGAACGTAAAGTGTGTAGGGTAAAGTTGAAGGAGTTAGCTGACCTATACACCAGGACAACAAGCAATTTAGTAAGCGAGCAAATGGTTAATGTCAAATTGCGCACAGTTGGATTTTCATTAAGACGATTAGATAGGCAGAAGAGGTCGCACGTCAATGTGCGCGTAAATATGGTACGCCAATAAATTGGGATTGACGCAAGCAGTAAACGAAATGACCGACCAGCTATTAAAAGACGGAAACATACGGATTGAGATTAGTGACGACGGATTGTTAGGGTTTGACGAGACGGACGTAGTAAACAAATGCTTTTTACCACAGATAAACAAAGTGATTTTACAAACTGATTTTTCCAGAGCTCATTTGTATGTATGTAAAATAATTAAAGACAAGTACATTTAAGCTGTAAACGCAAAAGCAGACGGATACACTGGTATTTCATTGAGATTACAATATACAATTAAAACATTTATTAATCGTTGCTTTTAATGAGTGGAATTTTTTTGTTGATATAGTTTCGTGTATGTTCTACTATATACTATTATATATTTAAAATGTGTGTGAGTAAATATATGAACACTTATAAAAAACTATATGAATTTGTTGGTTGTTCAATACTACTTGTTAATTAATTGTTGAAAATTTTCTTTGTAAAATATTCTCGGTTATTTTATATACTTTAGATTTATGAAAGTTTATATATATATATACGTGTGTATACATGATTCTATTGTAGTTATATAAAAGTATATTATATATTGTATGATTCTAAGAGGCTTTTAGAAATGTGGGTTTTAGTACGGGAAAGTACTTTGTTAGGCATATTTTTTTTTCTTTTTTTTTTTTTTAAATTAAATTATAGTCTACAGCTACTACCTAAAAAAGATAAGATTATATTTGAACTTATATTGCTCTTCATTCGATCTAATTTTCAGGATAATAGTTATTTACATTCAAATTATTCGGAAATTTTTTTTCTTTGGTTAACATATAAACTTAAACCGTTAAAGAAAAAATCGAAGAATTATTTTAACTATTTTAAATAATCTTATGCAACTTAAAAAATACAGTTAATTTTTAAGGCACGATTGTTTCATGAAAGTAGAGAATAGTTCAAGCATAGAAACAAATTTGTTAAACGCCGAACATAAATATATACATACACATATATATGTACTAAGGATGTGTAACGGCCGCGAACAAACCTTGGGTAGGGTGTCTGTCGGTCTGTGTCAACCGCAAGGAGCGGAATAACGGCATGCCGTTAGACAAATCATGCGATTTTGTGGTACCGCTAATAAATCGTATGATCTTGGGGATATGTTTATTTTACTCTTCTCTGATTTCCTTGTTTACAAGTACAGGCAAAATCGTATGATTTTGCGGTACTCCTTTTTTTCCTGTTGCTTTTGCAAGCATAGGCAAAATCGTATGATTTTGCGGGATCTATGCTTGCTCTTGTGACAGTAGCGGCAAGCCGTTATAGAGAGAGCAACAGGAAGAAGAAGAGGGAAATTGAGTAAGAATGAGAAGTCTGTCTGCTTTTTGATTTCAAGAGAGCGAAGAGAACTGTTTGGCATCTGGTGAAGTTCGGACGGGCTTTCGAGCTCAATATAAAACGGATAAATAAGAAATAATTGTGAAGACTATCCCTCAAAGGTAATAAAAAGGACTAGCATTAGCTGACTGTGAATATTAAAATTTACAAGGAAGTATGCATTGCGATAACCAGCATAAATAATTAATTATCAATACAATGAAAAAATTCATTAAAAAAAAAAAAAAAAAAAAAAAAAAATTAATTAAAAACCGAAAGCTACATGAAGTGGTTGTTTTTTTTCGTTTTTCGGAAATATGGGCTCAAACTGCAAATTGACCATAAAAAAAATGTCCAAAAGAAAAGAAATAAATAGAAAAATACGCGAAAAAAAAATTTTGTGCAATTGAAGTTTGAAATAAATTAACTCGGAAAATATCGAAATTCAGAAAAAATAATAAATCATGACAAAGTGGCGCCCAACGAAAGCTGGTAACTCGGATAAATAATTTAAATTCAGCCTTCATAAGTATTTAGGTGTAATAGACGTTGGTCGCCATATAACATGACAAAGTGGCGCCCAACGCGAAGTGACCTCATAAAAAAATCTTGTACTAATTTGTGAATTAATTAAAGAAAATTTGTTTTAAAAAAAAAAAAATTAATTAAAGAAAACAAAGGGAAAATTTTCTTCTTTTAGGGGTTAAAGTTGGCAGCTATAACATGACAAAGTAGTGCCCAACAAAACTACCCTATTAGACGTATGCATGTACATATGTAATCCTGTAGTAATGATTTCTATTACAACCATCAATGATGCATACATGCGTGTATATGTGTATTTTTATATGTATACGCTGCTAAAATGTAATACTTTTGTGATAACACAATTTTGCATACTTATACATACATCTACGCGATCTACGTTTGAAGCGAAGGTAGCATAAGAAAAATAGTCACCTGTTCAGCTAGCAAATTAGCGTCCCTTCCAGTACAAACTACAGTGTTCTTGTAGGGATAATATAATATTTTGGGGGAAAAAAAAGAGGGGGAAATTTTTAAATAAGAACTGCGCACTAATGTAAAAGCTTGTAGAAGCTTAACAACCCTGCTATAGGAAAAAACATATGGTTATTGTTTTCAATTTTTCCGAAAATGGCAGCGAATTTTTGCAAAAGATTTTTAGCTGCAAAAACTTTAATTAACGCAAATAGAAATCTTAAAAATGTGCAAGGTAATTACGGTTACAAAAACAACACAACGCATCAACCATCAAAAACTTATGGAAAATATTTATGGATTATTGGCGGCGGTGCGACTGCGATCATTTGCATAAATTTATTCAAATCCGGGACCAATTCAGTGAAAGCATTTAATATGAGACACTCAAAGGTGAATACTTTTCCAGATAGAATAAACTTCTATACAAGCTCTTGTCAAAGGCTGCCGTACAAAACTGATGTTAATGACATGTAGAATAATTGACGTCAAATTTCTCGAACAGCTTAAATGCTGGAAACCATTTAGTCATTCCCATTTTCGTCCATTTATATAAAATCCTATTTCCAAAAGCCGTTCTATGAATAACTGTATTAAGCGAAGTCGTGCAAGGTATTTAATAGTGAGCCATATCTCACTGTATTAATCTTTTTTTCAAATTTATTGCAGTATGATGAAGATTCAACAATAAGCAAATTAACAGCACGTGAAAGACGTTTTATCAAGTTTGCGTCCAGTGAATATGACGGGCAATTATACATGACACCACAAGATTTTTTTTTTAGAATCAGTTGTCTAACAAGAACTCAGACGTAAATATATTAATGAACACACCAAGCAACTTTCTGCTTAATTCCAAATAAATTTTTTGTTTTATAAAATGAAGCTCGCTTGAAGCGTCTCATACTAACTGAACGTGATATAAATTCAATGCGTGATGAAACTCCACCGTTGAAGAAAGGTTCAAATCAATTGTAAAGAAAATTAAGGGATCGAGGTAGCTTCATAAACACATAAAGTTGAATTTAGTGTTTTGGAAAAAAAATCTCGTCTTTTTCTTTTAGGCATTATTTCCTATACCGAGTATTTGTTTTTATTATCAATTTTAACAAGTAAGTGAAGCATATATCGGTATTAACGTTCGTATGTATTAAAAACTCTGTGGAGAATGTGAAAAACACCATAAAAAGAATTAGAAATTATTTAATTTTTCTTCCACTCCTAAACAATTAGTTATAATAACAGGTGCGTTTCCTTGATTTGCTTGACTACTCTATACCAGCATTTCAGGTTGTCTGTCTGAAGTTACAAATGCAGTTCACAAGAAAACAGTGAACAGTGAAAGTTTGATTTCAATTTTTGATTCTAATTTTTAATTTCATCTTGTCATCTCCAATGTTAACCAATTTCAACACATATATATATATATATATACAGCTCCTTAGATGCGAGGTATTTCAATGTGTACAAAAAACATCCAGGTTATGGTTTACTATTTTTTTATGATCCCCTTAAGATTTCTAAATTACAACTTGGAATAGAAATGTTAACGCCTTTCAAAGCTATGTGTCTGTTCTCTTTTTAATAACCGAACCTGCTAAGTTTGTCTGATGAGAAAATTTTTTATTTCATGAATATTTACAAAGAATCTAGAACTAATACCATATACTTGGTAGTAGGGACTCGCAAGTAAAGTAAAGAGTTGGAGCTATATCGATAAGAGGCATACGATGCGCTCTGCAATTGTCTTATTTTGACAAACAACCCAGCCGAGAATCAATTAAAGTAATTTTGAAAGTAGATGATTTTTTTTTTGTTTGCTATAGGGTTGAGTAGATTGATGGATAGGGGGGTGAATGGCCCTCTCAGAATAAATTGTTTATTTCTCTATATAAAGGGGGGTTCACCAAACTGTTAGCGCAGTTCTGTCGCTCCGGCGTGGATCTGTTGGGC
>NW_024002618.1:0-5860 GCF_014805625.2 Glossina fuscipes
ATAACGGTAAAAATATCTATAGGCAAGACGTTGATAATTCTAGTGTTAAGTTGGTAATGATTTCACTTAAAATATTAAAGTTTTTCCAACAATTTTATGTCAAATATTTATTGTTTTCATGACAATTTTTTTCTCTGTTTTCTTGAGCAATATCGTGAGGTTTGCGTCAATAGAGTTCGAACATACCATCTTATCGTCTCGTTTTATTTATATCGTCTCGTTAATTTTATGATTTCTTTATTGGTTTAACATTCCGTGGATCCGTTCTATTCCTGCAATTTATATTTCTCATCTTCATTACAATCCGATGTGCACGGCTTATATTTCTATATCTGAATTCAAAGATTTCCGATTAAAAATTTTAGTTCTCTATTCCTTTTCCATTCCATTGCCTGGACGGCCTTTTTTTATTTATCTTGCATTACGAGTAAACATATGGAATAAAAAAAAGAAAAAAGAAGAGGACCACTGATCATCTAAATGCAATATAATTAGTGATCGATCTTATGTTTTATTATTGCGCTTATCGCGTCATTACTCTCACAAGTAAACACATTAGAGATGAGAGAGAGGTAGTGCATACATGGTTGAGGTACGAAATTCTAAATTAGAGTGCGATTCGGCTTCTGATAAGAAAAACTAAAATTTTATAATATATCCGAATGTCTAAAAAGTATTGAGCGTTATTATTAGGCTGCAAACACAAGTGTAGGCCTATGAAGTTTATTGTCATCGTAGCAGACTTATCGGACCGCATTTGCGAACAGGTGTCTTTACCTACTAGATGTAGAAAACATATTGGAATGCTAAGGTGTAAACTTTCCGCTACATGTCACGCTATATTTTTAAGAATTGTTTCAATAAAACGACAAAAGTTCGTACAAGCCCTTGAAGATATTCATGTTATTTTCAAGCCAGATATGTAAGAAACGATGGTTTTCCTATGTGAAAAATGATCTACGCGACGGATGCTTCTTTACAGCGAGCAGCGTCAGCATGTAAACATCCTGCATATTATTGTCGTTTGTCGCAGATAGCTGCCTAAGCAAAGAGATTCACTTTTGTTTATGACAAAGATAAGAAAAAAAGCTTCGCGTAATACGTGTGTTTGCTGCACGCACTCTCGATGGCAACCGGAAATTGTCAAACATGGAAGCATGGCTTATATAAACCTGACAACCTCAAATCAAATTAGGCAAAGTCACAATATACAATTCTGAGATAATACATTGCTATGGTTATTGATTCAGTTCAAACTAAATTTGAAAATAAAACAACGTGCCAAGGTGTGTATATATATATATATAGTACAGATTTTAAGTAAAAATTGTTTCATATGCTTTTGATTTTGCAATAAATTTTTACTTTGCAATAAAATGTTTTCTAGAAAAGAAAAAAAGAAAGAGAATTATATTCGGTCGTGACTGAATCTTTTATACTCATCGCCGCTATCCTAAAAAGGACTAAAACAAAAAAAATGAAGAGAATTAAATTTTCATATGCTACGATATTCGATGGGCTCGATGGATTTTTTCAATTTTCAGGTTAACAGTGGAAATTTATACGGTTAGCAACAATGTCCCATTTTTGTCCTCCACCCGGGTATGGGGTTTGTAGGCATCTCCTTTGAAAAGCTTGGGTCATTTTCAAATTCCTTTCCAAATTTGTAGGCGATATCTTTCTTTTAGCGAAGTTGGGCAGACGGACAGACGGACAGACAGACACAGGAACGAGCGGACATGCTACGGTCTATTTTCAATTTGAAATTGTCCAAAGATATATATACTTTATGGAGTTTTGGAAGCGTACTTCTGCCCTTTATAAAGTTGATTAAAGAGAAATTAAATTTTGATACACCATAGCATTGACTAGGCGTGATCAAATTAGCCTATTTTTGTACCGTGACTATATTATCGCTCATAGAATATAATGGCAAATTTTTGTAGATTTACTCGCAATGTGTTTGCCAAATTTCCCTTCGATGGGTTCATCTTTGCTGTCATTGCAAATATTACACAGACGGATAGACCGATGTCCTTAAATCGATTCCGAATTTGATGCTGATCAGGAATATATATATATATATATATATATGTATATAATTTGTGGGGTCTCTGCAGTTTCCTTCTGGGGGTTACAAACGTTTCGACATAATGAATATGCCCCGTATCGTTCGGTGATGGGTATAAAAAAGGGTTTGTTTTCTATTTTTTCAAATTCTGACATTTTATTCAAAGCGAAACAGGAACAAACTATATTCTCTATCCGCATTCTTTATCCGTATTAAAACGTATTATTTTTTTGTGACAATTCTTGTTTGCCGTCCGTATAGAAAGCAGGAAAGCAAGAACAGCTTCCCGCCGCTATGGCATAATATTTTATGAATGGATATTCAACTGCTTGCATACATACATACATACATAAATAGGTACGTTCATACATATCTATTTATATATGTATATAAAGAGCGAACTATGTACGTATAGTAAGTGCGAAATTATTATATTGTATTATGTTCTTTTTAACGATCGTTTACGTGTACCTCTGTTTCTATTTTATGGAAATGGAAATTAATGTTGAGATTAAAGTAAACTATGTATTGTGGACAGGATGGATAGAAGTAGAGAGAAAAAGAAGGAAAGAGAAAGAGAAAGAGAAAGAAAGAAAGAAAGAAAGAAAGAATGAGAGATAGTGTGAGTGTGTGTGAGACAGAGAAAGAGAAAGAAAGAGAGAGAGAAAGAGAGATGGAGATAGATAAAGAAAACAGAACTTAACAGAACGTTAACTATATTCTACACAATATACCTAATTATATGACATGAAATAACGATTATAAAGTAATGAGTGTGAATTAAATTACATTAATGAGGATATTTAATTATTGCTCTAGCTTTAAGTAAATGAATTTAAATAAATTTGTTAAACTATTCTGTAAAACTGTGCAATCTATTAATTTTTCAATTTTTTTTTTAAAAATCTCTTACAACACAAGCTAAGGTAAGTCTAATAGGGGTTTTTATAAAAGAATCACGTATCATAAGAAATACGAATTTGACAAAAGCGAAGCAAAGCTCAATACGATATGCATAAATATATGTGTATATATATGTGTGTATATTTTCTTTTGTTCGATAACTAACTTTTTTGCAAAACATAATGTCACGAGAAACAAGAATAATCGTAACTTATCTTAATTATTGACTGCATCTGTAAATAATAGATGCACGGTGCACTTGTAAATCTTCAAATGTTAAAAACAACAAAAAAATATGAAGTTTTCATGTTGGCACTAAAAACGCATAAAATTTTATAACGTTACACAAGTGCATAAAAGAGCCCACACGCCAGCAAATAACGACAGCAATGGAAAAGGAATAACATAACATAATGCGTCCATAAATAAAAGATTTACCATAACCTGTTTGTTCCCTAAGCAAAAGAAAAACTAGAATATAACAAAATGAAAAGCATTGAGATGACTATCGATATCTAAAGGACCCCAACAACGGCTCTTCATGTTTCAAAAGTTAAGTTACAAGCAAAAAAAGGAAAAAGAAAAGAGAAAACAAGTAAGTAAAATAAAAATAAAAAAAAAAATAAAAAAAAAAGAAGAAGTGTAGCAGACATATCGCAAATTATTGCACGCAGGTTAGTATTGAAAATGGACTCCTACCATACGATATAAACTGAGAACCCCGTTGTGCTGAAAAAGGAATAACAAATGTAACATATTCTAAGGGGCGATACTTTAGTACTTGCACCCAAGTGGAATAAATTCACCACGCCTATGCAATCCTTAGAACACGCAGAAGCAGGCTTTAACAAATCTCATAAAGTATATAAATTCTTGACCAGTTGAAAACTAGTCAATACGGTCCAATGCGGATAATATATATAGCCAATAGTCCAGCTACGGATTATTTAACTCATTTAGAGACGTTCGAAAGTCTGAAAGACGTTTATAATATCGGATACTTTGCGTACGCTTTTGTATTGCCGATGTCACCTCCATAAACTCTATATACCCTTCTCTATATTCACATACACACGCCCACACAAATGTGAAAGCATGGTTTCCTCAAAGGTCTTTTATCCCTTGTTTTATTTTTTTACATTTTTTTTTTTTTTCGCAAATTTTAAATATTTAATAAAATTAAAAAGAAAAACGAAGCAATTACTGTTTATTAGTCTGTCAATTTCAGATGTTTTTTAACAAAATTTGTTTCAACGAAATCTTTGATTTTAAGACAAAACAAGAGAGCATTATGCAATTCACTTATGAGGAGCATAAATAATATAAAACAAGATGTTGCTTTATATTATATATGTACATGTCTTAAAAACGCAAACAATAATCATTTATCTTTAAATATGATTGCTTGTCATACATTATGATATAATAATAATTGCATAGTAATGGCATTAAAATCATATTTGCATTAAATGACAATTGAATGCGTTTTTATATAAATCCATAATGGGATGGAAATGCAGTTCACCCCATGCCATGGCCCCCGAATGTGCTAAAGAGTATCGTAAAACGAATTTGATCGTTTGCCTATCGTCAATTATGAAATGAAAAATACATTAATTATTGGTAAAATCTCGATTAGCTTTACTTATATATTGCAATTCGTTTCATAAGTAAATCCATGATCGAAAAGCGGATATACTTCATATTAGCTTAGAAAAACTCTTGACAGTGCAGAGAGACTATTGCATATTTTTCAGGAGAATTGATTTTTTTATTTTTGCTTAATAGACGCTTTGCATCTTCCACCTTGCAGGGTATTTCGCAACCAAAAAATCTTGGATATAGCGAGAGACATGGCTGTAAGCAAAATATTCTAAGAATCATTCAAACGATTTTTGCATGAAAAGCAACGTTAGCAGGCAGGTTGTAGCATCAAATTTTCGAGAAAACAGAAAGAGATGGACTTTCTGACCTTGGAGGGGCAATTTTATTTATAGTCCTGATATTGCAGATTAATATAGAAAAAATTTAAAAAAATATATTATGATAAAAAATTATGTATATAACACATGTCAAAGCGAGCGGCATAACTCAAACAATTTCCATTTTTAATATTCATCACCGAAGGATGAAATGTGTATTCATTTTGCCGAAATGTTTTCAGCGCCCATAAGAACACTTCAGAGAGCCCATAAAGCATTAAATTTTGAATCTTTTTAAGCATATCCGTCTACTTGTTTGTCCGCCTGTTTAATCAATATCCCGTACGTAAAAATTAAGATGTCATCTTCGAATTTGCAAAACAGTTTGAAAATGGCCTGAACTGGCCAAAGGGCACGCCTACAACGCAACATAAAATGAGAACACATTTGTCTTCTGTATTTCTGTTCACGCTATTCATAAATACATATGATATACATTTACTCCACAAAAATAGGAATAGTTAGCCACGCCCACCCAATAATATAAAATAATTTTTTCTTTTTTTTTAAATTCTGTTTTTTAAGGTAACATTCAAATATCATCTCACTTGTCACAAGAGTGATTTTTTTTTTTTGGTCGAAACATCAATATTTTCAAAAACCTTTACCTGTTTCGCTAGATGTAGGAATTTAGGCGAAATGATTTTTTTATTACTTCAAATTTGGAACATATATACTGCTTGCTGCAGCGTTCCAGGAGTTAAAAACGTCGCCAGAGAATCGCTTCAATATATTTCAAATATAATTTTTTTTTTCTAATACTACTTGAAGGTAACCTTAATAAAAAAAAAACTCCTTTTTTTTAGGCTATTATAGTGATTTATCTCCTTAAAGTTTGTCTCATGAAAAAGGCTGGTTGTAACGGCCGCGAACAAACCTTGGGTAGGGTGTCTGTCGGTCTGTG
>NW_024002619.1:0-3168 GCF_014805625.2 Glossina fuscipes
GGAAATTATACACCATTCCCCCCGAAGGTCCTGATTATTTTTCTAAAATTTTCTTGTAACGAATCCTGGATTGACTAAGTCATACCCCGTCTAAGGAAACTCGTTACAGAGAATATTAAATGTTACACAAATAGCAAAAACAAACTTTTAAAAAAATTTCTGAAAAGAAGTTTAGCTTACTATTGCACCTATTCTGCTGCAAAGTACAAATTTAAAGACCTCAGACACCAAGGTTATTGAAGATTTCTTCAGTTGATAAAATCCTCATTGCTTGTTAAATCGGAATATTTTTTTATGTGTTTTAACTCCAAAAGAAAAAGTCTCCATATATCCCTCGCATGTTTCTTTCAATCACTCTGAGCCCTGTGGTGATATTGAAACCTGAAATCTCCTTGCTGAATACTTCCGAAAAACTTTTTCAACTGCTAATTCCGATCTAACTGTAAACTATCCGTATCTGATATCTAACTCGATTGATTCTTGACTTGGTCTGACGAGCTATGTGGTGTTATTTCAATGATTTCTAATCACTTATTAAAATCAGAGCTCCTCCCTTTGTGTTGGAAGAGTAGTTTCCTTATTCCAATTCACAAATGTGGAAACAGAGATTATGTTGAGAATTACAGAACAATTGCCAAGTTGAGCGTCTTACCTCAATTGTTTGAGCGAACTTTTGCACTTTTGCACCGAATCTAATATATCTCTCTTTTAGCATGGGTTTCAGAAAGAAAGATCCGCTGTCACGAATCTCTTATACTTTAGTTGCTACGTCTTCAAGGCTTTTTCTAGTGGCTCTCGCACGGATATCGCATATACTAATTTTAGCAAAACTTGTGAATTACTTAACCATAATTTATTGATCTTCAAAATGCAGATCTCTGGCTTCCTTTTCCACTTAGTGAAATGGATAAGTGCGTATCTGCATAAGAGATCATTCAGCGTTCTGTTTAACTTCATCACCTCGTTGAAGATGCTAATCTGTTTTCTCCCGTCTCCTTAGAATTTCAGTCGTGCCAGCTTCAAATTGAGATAAATAATTTGGTTACATGATGCTTATTAAATTTTATGAAAGGAATGCAAGAAGTTTTCTTTCTCTCGTTGACTCACACAAGTTGAAAAACGTTGATTCGTTCATCAATGTGTGGGTTCTATTCGACCAAAGATTACGTTTTAATATGCACATTGAGCTCTTTTTAAGTAAAGCAACGTCCATGCTAGGTTTAATCAAGAGGTGGTCAAAAGAGCTGAAGGATCCTTATATAAGGAAAAATAAATCCATTATTTTTATATGAACTTCAGGACTTTATTTAACATGCTTCGGATTGTCCGATTTGGGTCAAATATGCACCGTTTTGTTGTATGATTTGTTGCCATTTTAAAGGTAACTTCAAAATGCCTCTCTCATAGAAGTCCTGGTCTCTATTTGCAAAAAACTCTAGTAGTCGATTTTCACAATCCTCCCTAGATTCCAATTTTTTATCATTAAAGAAATTTTGCAATGCAAGAAAAAGATGATAATCGCTTGGTGCCAAGTCCGGACTGTATGGCGGATGCATTAAAACTTCCCAACCAAGCTCCCGAAGTTTCTGGCGAGTCACTGTAGATGTGTGTGGCCTAGCGTTGTCCTGGTGGAACACGACACCTCTCCTGTTGGCCAATTCTGGCCGTTTCTGGTCAATCGCTATCTTCAAACGGTCCAGTTGTTGACAGTAGAGATCAGAATTTAGCGTTTGGCCATATGGAAGCAACTCATAATAAATAATCCCCTTCCAGTCCCACCAAATGCATAGCAAAACCTTCCTGGCCGTTTGAGGTGCTTCACCGCTCTTTGACCACGATCGTTTTCACACAGGGTTATCGTATGTGATCCATTTCTCATCTCCAGTCACCATCCGTTTAAGAAATGGGTCTATCTCATTCCGTTTGGCCAAGGCTTCGCAGATGGAAATTCGATCCATCATGTTTTTTTCTGTTAATTGGTGTGGCACCCAAACATCGAGCTAATTTTTGAATCCAGCTTTGTGTAAATGGTTTAAAACTGTTTTATGGTCGATTTTTAGCTCCTGGGCGATGTTACGACTGCTAACATGCCGGTCAACTTCGATCATTTCTCCGATTTTATCGACATTTTCGACGACCGGCCTACCTGTGCGAGGTGCATCTTTAACATCAAAAATTCCTGAACGGAATCTACGAAACCAAAATTGCACTTAATTGGCTGTTACAGTATCGGAACCATAAACACCATTCACAATTTTAGCCGCCTGGCTTGCATTTTCGCCTTTGTCAAAGAAAAACTGTAAAATGTACCGAATTTTCTCTTTGTTCACTTCCATTTTTAACACGCTGTAACTCACAACTGAATGCACCAAACAAAAAACAGCAAAAAAATTTTTTTTACTGCGAAATGTCACCTTTCCAACGAGCATAAATATGAAATTGTTTGATCGATACTTTACGAGAAATCTATCAGTGCAGCCATCTACCGAAAAAATAATGGATTTCTTTTTCCCCAAACTAATATAATATATTTCATTCGTGTATTGCAGGTACATGATATGTACATCTGTTTACATAAAAAGTACTAATATGTTTTTTATTTAGGTTTAGTTATTATTTGGAACAACGAAATTTACGCATATAGAGATTTTTTTCAATATACATATAACGCAAATATGTTTTCTACAACCGGCACATATATTTATAGCGTTATTTCCATCACAAAAATCTATTTGCCCAGTTTTTTGCATATCAGAACTCTCAGTGCTGTTCAACAGGTTATTAAAGTTTTCCAATTCAGATGGCTGTTTATACTCTGTACAAAGTTCTTCTCCAACTTGAAACATAAAATCTTGTTTTGACATATTTTTGCCAGTGTTTTCGTTGTATAAAATCCATGCATTTATTGCTTCCAGTGTTAAAAATACCTGAAGAGGCTCTCTTCGAGATCTCCACTACACATATTTTTTCTGGCCATTTGATCCGTTACGTCTACGCCTAATTTCAATTTACTATAAAATATGATAGTTTAAAGCATTTTTTTTTTCTTTTGCAATGTTGACTAATTATCTTTTACACTTAGTAGAAGTATTTTGTTAATTGCCAGTGCAATTAACTGTTTTATAAATTTCGGATGAAAATGGAGGTAAATTATCTTTTTTTTTTTTT
>NW_024002620.1:0-3662 GCF_014805625.2 Glossina fuscipes
GTCAAAAAAATATAACAACTAAACAGACAACCAGTTGCATCGTTAGGCAGCTGTGCTTATTACATAAACATATATTGTGATAGCAAGATGAGTGTGAAACGTAGCGAAAAATTGGGGCAGAAAATATCGTTTTATTCGGAGCTTGACGACAATGTGTGCAAGAAACTAGAGAAAGTTTAAAGAGCAGGAAAAATTAAATCAAATCCTTAAGGAGAATAATAATAATATATCTGTGTCATCTGCAAAAACCATTTTTAAATATATCTGTAAAATTAGTTTTGTCACCTTGTTCACTTAACTTTTGCAATCATTGATTTTCTTGGTCTCTCTTTTGCACAGAAGTTTTCGCTAATTGAACTAAAGTAAAACGAACTTTGTTTAAAAC
Organism: Glossina fuscipes; assembly: GCF_014805625.2. Lineage (NCBI taxonomy): Eukaryota > Metazoa > Arthropoda > Insecta > Diptera > Glossinidae > Glossina > Glossina fuscipes. Next base: position 386 of record NW_024002620.1, read on the forward strand.
CACAAACTTGCAAGGACGTCAAATTTATCATCAAGTAACAAAAACAAAGGAGAGATTTATTTTCCCTGGCAACGAAAAATGGACTTATAGTGATAATACAAACTACACTATAAAGTATATTTTTTGATAAGTTTTGATATGCATGTAAAAAATACAAAGAATGATGGCATTGTCGTTATCATTAGAATTAAGGGCATTATAATAATGTTTAATGTAAAGCAATTCTAATTTGCGATTAACTAAGTAGTAACGGTTGACGACTGCACGATTTTACAACTTGAGTCGGCGACTTCAACTAAGCGAATGTGAAACTACTACCACAAACAAATTTTGATCATAAAACGTTAACAATTAGGCCGTTTTAGAAAGTAAGGCCTTTAAAAAGTAGGCCCTCGTGTTCCAAAGTCGGTAAGATTGACTTCTATTCCAATTTACTGTTGTGAGCTTATTTTCCCCATGAAATATTGAAACATTATAGTATTATATATTTTAGTTTAGTTATCTAATTGACCATAAATAAAAAAACATATTAAACAACACACTATATTATGGCCTAGCTCGTCGGCAACTGGGATGGTTCAAGCAATTTTAACTGTCGTTATCTCACTACAGATACAATCTAAGAATGTGCATTAAATTGCATTAGAAAAAGAATAATCAGTAAATTACATTCTTACGCGGACTGTCATACTACGCCCAACTCGCTTCCCAAGGATATCAAGTGAAAGTGAAGGTTGTTGGGTTCTTTTTGTGGGTTTTTTATTTTCGATTTCTATTGCTTTTCTTCCTTCTTTGTTTAGGAAAATGACTTTTGCTTGATTAGAACGTCTTCAGGACATGTTTCGCAATGTGACTCGGACAAGTTTTTCTTTTATTTTAATCCTTTATTCATTAAGAAAATATTCTCAAATTTTTTTTGAATTTTATATTCAAAAATGGATTCATCAAATCATGGTTGTCATTGATTTAGAATTACTTTCAATATTCTATAAATTTTTTGAATATTTCCGTGGGAAAAAAAAATATTTTCTATCGTATGTGTCTCAGTTTTAAAGTCAATTCTTTTGAATTCCGGTTTATCATTTTCTATATTTTTTCAATATAAAAGAAACACCAAAGGTATTGTTTTATGTCTCACATCCATACTTAGATACATAATACATTCCCTTTTCAAAAATTTTCTTCTTTTAAAAAAAAAGAAAATAAACTTCAAAAGAAAGAAATTTTTTATTTTTAAACGAAATTCGAGGCTAATTTGATAATCTAAAAAACAAATTGTAAAGTACTAGTTGGGTAAGGTTCTGGTTGAGCTACCACTACAAGCTACACCCTTTTACCCTAAAAAAGTTCAGTTTTCGTATATGTAATGGGATTGAAAAAATTGTCCCAATGAAACCGAATTTTCTATACGAATTTGCAACGACGAAACATCGGTTTTTATCAAAAATTTTAAAAAATTTCAATTTTTAGGAAATGGTTGACAAAGCGGACCGATCCGAACTACTTTCGTCTTTGAGTCAAACAATGTGGATGTGACAAATTTCATTAAAATATCTTAAAGATTACTATCTCTTAATTGGATGGACAGACATAGGCAAGCTTAGATACAGCAATATAATAAATGGTGCATCTATCTTAAGCCGCTCTGGATGCTACATAAGTCCGTAAAGGCTTAATATACTCTGTGCCAACACGTGGAGTATAAAAATGGGATGTTTACAGTCGTAAATGAAAAAAGTCTACCGGCAGAGGATTGGTGTGCCGACAGAGGTACAGCGTTTCACACATGTTGTGAGTTTTATTGAGTCTAATAAAGCCAAAGAATACGTGTGTGTCGACACACTGCACGCGGAAGAAAATGCCTAATACTGCAAAAACATTGAAAGTGGAAAGAAAACTATTAATTAGCTGGGCACGAAAGAGAGTGAATCCGAATTAATGAAGGAAATAGTAGAAGTCGTACAACCGCTGAGGAGAAGTCTTGTTAGGCCGAAGAAATTTCGAAAAGACGCGGTTGAGAGACCTGAAAACAGCATGACGTTGTTAGTTTGATGAGATCGAATGATATCCGAATAGCTTTGACAGCGAAGTAGCTTTGTTTGGAAAATCGGCAGATCGGCGGTGGGAAGCCATGCAACAAGGATACAAGGCATTACTGAGATTCACGGTATTTGACGACACTTTCTCAAGGTCAAAAACTTATTTAAAATAAATGGGGTTCTACGTTCAAGAGGCAAAAAGATGGAAATGTAGAGGGCTTCAAAGCAACATTAGTAGCTTAGGGATGCTCTCAAATGTCAAGTGTAGAATATACAGAAACATCTTTACCAATAGTAAGATATGTTATCTCAAGAATGGTATCTGCAGATTAGAAACTTCGCCAAAAGTACGACACAAGCGCGTATTCACGCTCTGAATTAGCTGATGATGTATATGTGGGCCAGCCGTAACCATATGTTGACAAAGAATTTTTTAATCCCGGAAGTGAAGCGAATTGCATATTGGCGACAAGAAGCAAGGAGTTACATAAAAATGACATGGCAACACTGGAACGCATTCTAACCTACCTGAGTGCAATACAAAATAAAAGATTGTACTACACTAAACCAGGTAAACAAGATGTATTTGTGGTTGTATTTTCTTACGAATCGAAAAAGCAAAATTCACTTACCATAAGCAGCACAGGGACAGAAGGCCTGTGATTCACATCCACACCAAAGCAAACTGTATATATCAAGAAGTTACTAAATGAGATACACGTGAAATTTTCTGAAGCAGTTGCAGTAAACAGCGAAGGTGTCACTGCCGTTAACTTTGAAGAGAATCCTATATATCACATGCGCAGCAAACATATTGTGGTACGTTATCACTACGTTGGATATATATATATAAAAGGTGAAATTCAGCTAAAATGCTGCAGGAGTGCAGCAATGATAGCTGGCATTTTTGCAAAAACTTCACAAAAAAGTTGTTGGGCAAAGTTATTTTAAGTTAAGTAATTATATCTGCGATCCTTGTAGTGTTCATTTCGGCGTAGTGTCAGCTCGTTTACAATAAACATAGTGTCTTATATGTCAAAATAGTTCGTTTTTTGTTTCACGCAAATATTTTTGAAATGATGTTTCTTGTTTTTCATGCCTGCCAGTGTTATTTCAAAATTTTGTACATATGGTTTCAACCACTTAATATAAAAAGTTATCTCCAACATTTTTTCTAGTTTTGCTAAGAAAAATCTTCGTTAAGCTATGATTTACCGTGTAATGAAAAATAAAAAAAA
>NW_024002621.1:0-1096 GCF_014805625.2 Glossina fuscipes
TATTTCTCCTAAAGATATTAAAGAAGAATGTACAAAACCAAAAATTAACATTACTAACTATATAAAAATTCATGATATGGTAGTAATGAATTTATCATGTGAAAATAAAAAATATATTTTAAGAATATGTATAAAAAGTTATGCAGAATATTATATAGCATCTACTATGATAAGACCAAAAGCAATCATTGAAAAAAATAATATTAAAAAAGTTTATGGAAATATTAATGAATTGCCAAATAATCTTATTTTATCTAATATTTCTATTATTGGAAAAATTGCTACAAGACTAATTGGAATAGGACAACCTATTACAATTAACATGATACGTAGTCCTTGGAAAGTTTATAAAGGAGATAAAATATTTATTTTATTCATAGGAAATGGATTTTATATCCGTTATAATGGAATTTCAATGCAAAATGCTACTACTGGAGATATATTAAAAATTAAGTTACCATCTGGGAAAATTTTACAAGGCATCCTAAATCAAAATAATATGTTAGTTTTTTATATAAAATAATTTTAAGAAAATTATATTTTTGTCGATACACTAATTCACTAAAATATTTTATAATTTTTTAGTTAAAATTCTGAAATTTTACAAACATTTTTTAAAATCAATAAGAAAATCAACATATGACGAAAAAACACTATTTTAAAAAGTTAAATGAGATCTTAAAATATATTTTTCTTAATCTCAAAAGGTTCAAAAAAATACTACTTTTAGAATCAATAATGTTATCCAGTACACCGGTAAATTACGAAAACCTTCGATCGATTGTTCAAAAAAAAACAAACAATTATCGATAAGCTAAATTGTTTAGACAGTCAACGTGTTTTTTTAGAAAAAATAATAAATATTAAGTTCTGCAAAACTACAGATATAAAATCTAATCATTTATGGAATAAAATAAAAGCAATCACCTTTTATGTTTATAAAGAAAATGAAAAAAATAATAAAAAAATTAATTCGCATATGCAACTCATAAATTCATTATATACAACTTTCAAAAAAGTTATTCCAGAAAATATATTATATCGATCTGACGGAAATTCTTATAAACTTCTTGCAAAGAACTTTCGACGAGACGCT
>NW_024002622.1:0-2605 GCF_014805625.2 Glossina fuscipes
CCATTGACACATACGTTTTTTGTTATCTACCGCATTTTTGACAACAAAGTTTTCTTCAAAATTTGTGGCGGCGTTAAGAGTCTGAAATTTCGCGTAATAAAGTCCTGAAAACTAATGGATTATTTTTATTATTATTTGTGCACTATATGTTATTTCATTAAAACATATGTTTTCTGAAATCTATCGCGTTTTTGACAACAACGTTTTCTTCAATATTTGTGGCGGCTTTAAGGGTCTGAAATTTCGCGTAATAAAATCCTGAAAACTAATGCATTACTTTTATTATTATTTATACACTATAACTTATTCCATTGACACATACGTTTTTTGTTATCTACCGCATTTTTGACAACAAAGTTTTCTTCAAAATTTGTGGCGACTTTAAGGATGTGATATTTCCCGTAATGAAAACCTGAAAACTTATGAAATAATTGTTATTATTATTTATGCACTTGTCTTACTTCATTGAAACATATGTTTTCTGAAATCTATCGCGTTTTTGACAACAACGTTTTCTTTAAAATTTGTAGCTGCTTTAAGGGTCTGAAATTTCGCGTAATAAAATCCTGAAAACTAATGCATTATATTTATTATTATTTATACACTATAACTTATCCCATTGACACATACGTTTTTTGTTATCTACCGCATTTTTGACAACAAAGTTTTCCTCAAAATTTGTGGCGACTTTAAGGATGTGATATTTCCCGTAATGAAAATCTGAAAACTTATGAAATAATTTTTATTATTATTTATGTACTATATCTTATTTCATTAAAACATATGTTATCTGAAATCTATCGCGTTTTTGACAACAAAGTTTTCTTCAAAATTTGTGGCGGCGTTAAGAGTCTGAAATTTCGTGTACTAAGATCCTGAAAACTAATGGATTATTTTTATTATTATTTGTGCACTATATGTTATTTCATTAAAACATATGTTTTTTGAAATCTATCGCGTTTTTGACAACAACGTTTTCTTCAATATTTGTGGCGGCTTTAAGGGTCTGAAATTTCGCGTAATAAAATCCTGAAAACTAATGCATTATTTCTATTATTATTTATGCACTATAACTTATTCCATTGACACATACGTTTTTTGTTATCTACCGCATTTTTGACAACAAAGTTTTCTTCAAAATTTGTGTCGACTTTAAGGATGTGATATTTCCCGTCATGAAAACCTGAAAACTTATGAAATAATTTTTATTATTATTTATGCACTGTATCTTATTGCATTAAAACATATGTTTTCTGAAATCTATCGCGTTTTTGACAACAACGTTTTCTTCAAAATTTGTGGCAGCTTTAAGGGTCTGAAATTTCGCGTAATAAAATACTGAAAACTAATGCATTATTTTTATTATTATTTATACACTATATCTTATTGCATTAAAACACATGTTTTCTGAAATCTATCGCGTTTTTGGCAACAAAGTTTTCTTTAAAATTTGTAGCTGCATTAAAGGTCTGAAATTTCGCGTAATAAAATCCTGAAAACTAAGGCATTACTTTTATTATTATTTATACCGTAGTGTGATCGCATACCGTCGTATGCATCCATTTTGAAGTGCGACAGAATTATGATAAGTTTGCATAATTCTGTAACAAAAAAAAAAAGCAAAACAAAAATTTTGTCGTACTTCAACTGGCTGGGTATTGCATTTCGTAATGCAATACGATGCCACGCGCCCTAATCAAAACAATTACTATCTGTTTAGGTTAGAATAATTTAGTGTAATAATTTATGTATAAATAGCCAGGTAAGAATTGAATAAAATTAATTGTTATCGATCAATTCAATAAAGCGTATCAACTCGCTATTTTATTAAAGGCGTTAAATCCGCCTGAAGCATAAAGCTTATAGTTAGGGAACGTCTCTTGCCGAGCTACATTGGCACTAAATGAGACGGCTAGACTTGGCGCACAGAAACCGAGCAGCATAGGGCTAAACCGTGGCACACCAAATAATAAGGATAAACCAAAACATTATCCATACCACATAAAACATCAATACCGCACAAATCACTTTTTTTATTACATGGCAATCCTGCGACCGATCCTGCGACCGATCCTGCCAGCTCTTCAATTTTATTAGGGCATCGCCAATACTTATTACATGGCGATCCTGCCCAACACGATCCTGCCGGCTCTTCAATTTTATTAGGTCATCATCATTAATTTACAAAAATTCTTTCAACCGCTGAGGCACTATACCAAGCCCTGATCCCGCCCAGCACAATCGTCCCCGCAATCGTACTTACCAATATCATTGATTCCAAGAAAGGAAAACCAGCAATAACCAATAAAATAAAAATTTTTTTTTTTAAATCTTAATTTTATAAAAAATTAATACATACATTCAAATATAAATACGTATATTTTAATGGAAAGAATAGACGAAATTAATATCTCCATAGACAGAATAATTTCCAACCTCAAAAAGGTAGGAAATAAAACTTACAAAAAAGAAACAATCGAAAATAAACTTGAAGAATTAGAAAATTATAGAACCAGAGTTCGTAACATATTAGAAGCTAGCACTAAACCTGAGCAACCAAACCTAGCGAGCAAAATAGAAGCATTTAAAAAAAAATATAACACAG
>NW_024002622.1:2705-8189 GCF_014805625.2 Glossina fuscipes
AATCGAAGCTACCAAAGAATCACTAAAAGACATAAAACCCAGTAAAACGGAGAATATACTAGAATCAAAAATGGATTTCAATTTAGAAATAGCTTCCAAATCCATACCCACTTTCACTGGCAACTACAAAGACATCAACTGCTTCTTAAAAGTTGTTGAAATAACAAACAGAACACTAAAAGAAGAAGCCAAACCACAATTAATAGAATACACCTTTTATTGCAAACTATCCTCAAACGTGCAAACCGCCCTTGCAAATGAGATCCCAACAACACTACAAGAATTAAAAACCACACTTGAAAATAAATTTAAATCAAATCAAACAATACCACATCTACACTCACTATTAAACCAAACAACACAGAAAGGCACTATCACAGGTTTCAAAGACAAAATTTTAAACATAATAGCAGATCTAAATAATCTCCAAATCAAAGAACTAGGTCCCAACCCCACTAACGAACAAAAATCCATCATTACCAGTATCAACGATACATATGCATTAACCATATTCAAAAACGGTCTCGATGACTATATTAAACCCACTATCTTTGCGGCCCAACCAAAAACCCTTTCAGAAGCAATTAATATTGCGCTACAATATGAGAGTGCAAATCAAATAAACTCGCAGGTAATGAGAATAAATTACCAAAAGAAAAATTCACACAATCGCTACACCAACAACAGAAACTCATACACTAACAACAATAGAAATCAATATCATAACAACAATCCCGATAGAAACAACCAAGGATATAATAACCAAAACAGGAATTATAATAATAACAACAATTCTAACAGAACTAATAATAATAATAATCCCAATACCAATTACAATAACAACAATTTTAATAGAAACAATAACAACAATAGGAATTCCAACTATCGAAATCAAAATAACACCAGATTTCAAAGAAACAACAATCAAAACAACCGCGTACACGCAATAGAAGACCAGGGAAACGGATTTCACCCGGATTCCTTGATGATGCCCCTGAATTCGAGACAAAACACTTAAACCAGGCATCCACCGAGTACACAAAACAAATCTTCTCCCTCTCAAAACTATCAAACTACATACTACTAGATATTAAAAATGCAACAAAAACTGAACTATCATTTCTATTAGACACTGGAGCAGACATCAGCCTCTGCAAAGCATACCTTCTGGAAAATTACCCACTAAACAACGCAGAAAGTATCAACTTAACAGGAATAACCAGCGAACATATAGAAATATTAGGAACCACACATCTGAATATAAATATAGGAAACGGAATCACTCAACATAAAATACAATTAGTAGACCAGAACTTCCCGATAAAAACCGATGGAATCATAGGAAGAGATTTCCTACACAAATATGCTTGCAATATAAATTATGAAAATTTCTCTCTTACAGTTAATACAGACGACGACCAAATTCAACTCCCCATATACGATGAAATACTTAATAAAAACAACATACTTCTCCCCCCAAGATGCGAAATTATAGTCCCCATAGATATCAAAATAGACAACGACGCTTTAGTATTAAATAGAGAAATAGAAAAAGGAATATTTTTAGCCAATTCAATAATACCAAAAAACGGACAAAAACACATTAAAATACTAAATACACTAGATGAAGAAATCACAATACAACATCTACATATCAACACCGAACCACTTCATACCAACGAAATTATACAAAACACCAATATACACACTCAATATGATGAACAACGATTCCAAAAAATATTACAATCCATAAAATTAGACACCGTCAACAACTCTCAAAAACAAGAACTCATAAAAATTTTCAAAAAATTTCAAACAGTATTCCACCTAGAAAATGAACCACTCACAGCAAACAATTTTTATACACAAAATATAGAAACAAACGACAACACACCAGTATACATAAAAAACTACAAACTGCCCCACACACAAACAGACACCATACATAATCAGGTAAAAGAACTATTACAACAAAACATTATAGAACCCTCAATTAGCCCTTACAACTCACCACTCTTACTGGTACCCAAAAAAAATCAGACAGACATAAAAAAATGGCGACTAGTAGTTGACTACAGAAAATTAAACGAAAAAATAGTAAACGACAAATTCCCCCTTACAAGATTAGAAGACATCTTAGATAGACTAGGACGAGCAAAATATTTCTCCACTCTGGACATGACAAACTCATTTCATCAAATAAAACTTAACAAAAACTCGCGACCTTTAACCGCCTTTTCAACACCGAACGGACATTATCAATACACGAGACTTCCATTTGGATTAAAAATTTCATCCAACAGTTTCCAAAGAATGTTAACTATAGCTTTATCAGGACTAGACACCGAAGCATTTTTATACGTAGACGACATAATAATACACGGATGTAGTTTCGAACATCACAACAGAAATTTAACAAAAGTACTAGAACGACTTGACAAATACAACCTAAAACTAAATCCATCCAAATGCAACTTTCTACAACCAGAAGTAACCTATTTAGGACACCTAATAACAGACGAAGGCATAAAACCAGATCCCGCTAAATACGAAACAATAAAAAGCTACCCCCAACCCAAAAATACTGACGAAGTAAGAAGATTTGTAGCATTTTGTAACTATTACAGGAAATTCATAAAAGACTTTGCTAACATAGTACAACCACTAAACGATCTCCTCAAAAAAGAAAAAGACTTCGACTGGACAAACCGATGTAATCAGGCATTCCTAGACCTCAAAAATAAACTAATGTCCTCACCCATATTACAATATCGAAATTTCGATAAACCCTTCATTTTAACAACCGATGCATCAAATTACGCCTTAGGAGCGGTACTATCACAAGGAGAAACAGGTCAAGACTTACCCATCGCATACGCAAGCAAATCCCTAAACAAACACGAAAAAAACAAACCAATCATAGAAAAAGAATTACTCGCAATCCACTTTGGAATAACGCATTTCAGACCCTACTTATTCGGCAAAAAATTTACAGTGATAACTGATCACAGACCATTAGTAGCACTATTCTCTCATAAAAACCCCACCTCAAAATTAACCAGAATAAGAATAGAATTATCGGACTACGATTTCAACATAATTTACAAAAAAAGTTTAAACAACACTAACGCTGACGCCTTATCAAGGATAAATATAAATTCTGAGATATTAAAAGAAATGATTCCAACATCGAAAGAAGCAGACCAAGAACGGATAAAAAGGACACTAGTAATAACCAGAAGCAAATCGGCAAAAGAAAACTCAAATGAACAACTAAATAAGTGGGAATGCACGTCAATAAATGATATCAAGAACACAAGAAAATTAGAATTCAAATTCGAAAGCGGTATAAAAGATATGATAATTGAAAATGTAAAAGAATTAAACTGCACACGTGTGAGATGCAATGAATATCCAGACCATTTCGATGCGCTCTTGGAAAAATTGACATCAAAACTGAACAAGTTAAATTTCTTAGACTATGCATTAAGTCTACATGATGATATATTTAAATACATATCCAAAGAGATATTAAAAGAAAAATTCAACAATATTAAAAGAAACCGCATAAATATACTATTATACAAAGAAAGAGAAAGAATATATGATGATGAAGAAAAGTGCAAATTAATAGTAGAATGCCACACTTGCCCACACTCAGGACATTTTGGAGTAAGAAAAACATTCCAAAAATTAAGCCAAAAATACATCTGGCGCAATATGTTCAAGATGATAAAAAATTATATAAAACAATGCCACATTTGCCAAACAAGCAAACAAACAAAACATACAAAAGAACCTCTCACAATAACAGATACACCGTCCACATCTTTTGAAACACTAAGTATAGATACAGTAGGACCAATAAAACCTTCCAATAATTTCCGATACATATTAACAATACAATGCGAACTAACAAAATATATAATCGCACATCCTATTGTAGATAAAAGCGCAAAATCAATTGCCAAAATTTTAACAGAAGAGGTAATACTCAAATATGGCCAATTTAAAACATTAAAATCTGATAGAGGAACAGAATTCAACAATGAACTAATAAAAGAAATTTGTCTATTACTAGATATCGAGCAAAAGTTCTCAACCCCCTACCACCACGAAACCTTAGGTACAATTGAAAGAAATCATAGAGTTCTTAACGAATACTTTCTAGCCTTTGCAACAAACAATGATTGGGATAAATGGATACCATACTACACTTCCGCATATAACACTACCCCTCACGTAGAAACACAATATACACCTTTTGAATTGATATACGGAAACTTGCCATACATGCCCAACGAAACAATATTAAACTCAAATCCTGCACACAACCCAGAAAATTACATAAATGAGCTAAAAACAAAATTAAAATATTCTTTAGAAACGGCTAAAAGATTTTGTCACGGTCTTAGCCCCTTTCGGCCGGTAGAGCATATAAATATATATATATTTTTTTTTTTGACCTGGGGTTTGGCTCTCGGAGCCTCCTGACAAAGGAAAAATAAAAAAAACAAACTAAAAGAACGTAAAGGTCCGGTCGGCTGTCTGCTGTCCGTCTGTCACCAGTGAGTCAGTCGGTCATCGTCTAGCGTCGGCCCTACATAGCCACCATATGCACGCCCCTACGTCTCAGCCACAGCGGTGGCAGCTCGCGCTTAGCCACTCATTGGGAACAACAAAATTACAAGGGAATAAATAGCTAAAGGGACTTACAGTACGATCCTCTCTTGATGTAGTGCTGCCTCTTTCGGCGGCTCCCGTCCACGGCAAAGAAGCAGGGCGTTCTTCTTACCTCGTCGGCACAATCACGACACGGCTGGGGTGTAGGTGCACGTGGGTGCACGGGATTCCTAGGCTAACGAAACTGGCAAATTAATCCTCCTTCTCTTACCGCATCCTGACTGAAGTAAACACAGAATGATGAAACCTTTTCTTTTGACATTTAATGTTCACTGGTGAACTTTTATTTCAGTAGGAATTAGGGCAATCAACATCGTTTTACAATCGTAGAATTTCTGTACAAATAATTGAGTTAGATGACAAAGTCTTTTTCGGCTAAATGGCAGTAACCAACTCACAATATGTATATAAATATTTTTCTTATCATTTATTTATATTGTTTTTTTTTTGTTCCAAAAGCAAGCATATAAAAAGAAATTTCTTTTTTTCTCTTTTTTTTTCTTGTTTTTCTTTTTTTTTCTTTATGTTATACAGGGTTGGTGGGTTATATATCCTTTTACACAGTTTAGCCACCAATATGTTTCTATGAACGTCAATGATACTTAAAAATAATATATTCATACCCGAATGCGATGCGCTTTGATTGGTACGTTCAACCGGCACACTCAACTCTTTACCTCGCTTTTTTTGCACAATTGTTCCTGCTTCTCTTGTTTCTCGCTCTATTGATTGACTTTATAGGGATTTCAATAATTTGATGGAGGAAAACAGAAACGGAGTTTCACTAATATACAGGTTGAG
>NW_024002622.1:8289-20399 GCF_014805625.2 Glossina fuscipes
CAAAGTAAAAGGCTTCGAAATTAAAATGGGTTAAACACTAAAACCGTTTAGCAATCGACATAAGAAATTATTTTTGCTTTTGTCGCGTGGTTTGTAGCAACATTTTTATTAATTCGATTAATAGTCCGTAAGCTTATCGTTGACGTCTTCCCTTCAACTTCTCAAACTCAACTGACTTCCTTTTTTTTCCAATTTTTAAATTATTAAAAGCATATTTCTTTCTATATCATTTTGTTGTTACCACTTAAACACACAACAATAAAAGGTGAGCACCATGTGAAATGTTAACAGAACTGCTGTAAATAACAAGAACCGCACTCAGTGAGAGCCTGCCTAAGACTAAACTCAACTTAGAACTATCCCCTCTGACTTCAATTTTAAAACGCAGACAGACTTCTCCTTTTTACTCCATTTCCCTCTTCTTCTTCCTGTTGCTCTCTCTATAACGGCTTGCCGCTACTCTCACAAGAGCAAGCATAGATCCCGCAAAATCATACGATTTTGCCTATGCTTGCAAGAGCAAAAGGAAAAAAAGGAGTACCGCAAAATCATACGATTCCGCCTGTACTTGCAAAAGCAAGCAAAGGTACCGCAAAATCATACGATTTTGCCTGTACTTGCAAAAGCAAGCAAAGGTACCGCAAAATCATACGATTTTTGCCTGTACTTGTAAGTAAGGAGATCAGAAAAGAACAAAATAAACACATATACCGCAAGATCATGCGATTTATTAGCGGTACCACAAAATCGCATGATTTTGTCTAACGGCATGCCGTTATTCCGCCGCTTGCGGTTGATACAGACCGACAGACACCCTACCCGAGGTTTGTTCGCGGCCGTTACAGCTCGGACCCATCGATATCACCTGTGATATGGAATGTGGACGTCAGATAGTCCGCGGACAGACCGACTATACCCTCGACGTCCGACTACTACGGACCAACGTGTGGCTTCGACCCACGCCCTGAGTTTGAGAGTCTCATGCTCTACCGACTGAGTTAGCCGGGCGGATTCGGTGCCCCCACAGGGGATCTCAGGTCGAAAAAATATCCTTTGTGTGATACACCCCTAGTTTCCGTCCTGTCTCGGTACTGAGCTCATACACGGAGCTCCCTATCGCCTTCGTGACTACACATCTTACGTTCCTTGGTGCTAACTTGGCATTGTACCCTTCCGCCATGTTGCTGAGCCTAAAATTCTTCCGGTATACTACCTGTCCTACTTTAAACTGGATTGGCTTACTTCGCAGGTCGTAGGTTCGTCGGTTTCTTTCGTACGCCTGCGTCAGCTTTTGGGAGATGGCTTCCCTTATGAGGCCTAACTTTTCCGGTATAAAACTAATCTTGGCATCATTGCCCCTGACTCCCTCTAACTTCCGCGCTACCTTGTAGGAGTACCCGTGCTGCATCATGTTTAGCCCGAATAGTGCATAGAAGGGTGTCATACCTATGGCACTATGTACTGCGCTACGTAGCGAAAAAGCGACGTTGGTAAGGTGAATGTCCCACGTGTTCTGGTCTTCCGCGACATACGATCGTATTATTTGCAGCACGGACCTATTGACTCGTTCAGCGGCATTTGCTTGTGGTGCATAGAAAGCTGTCCTGATGTGTTGCACATCATATTTCTGTAGAAATTCTTGAAAGGCTCCTGAAACGAACTGTTTGCCATTATCAGAATGTACCATTTCTGGCACTCCGAACACGTGGAACACGTCTTGCTCTAAGTATCTAATCACTCCCGCCGCACTAGCTTTCTTCATCGGCTTTAGAAGCACGAACTTGGAAAAGTGATCCAGGCAGACGAATATGCAGGTGTTGCCGTTTCTTGTCCTCGGGTACGGTCCCATGAAGTCAATGTAGATACGCTGAAATGGCCTTTCCGTGACTTGCTGCTTACCCATCGGGGGCCTTTGCGTTCTACCAGTCTTGCTGCAACAGCACACCTCACAGCACCTCACCAGGTCTTTCACTTCGATTGCCATGCCCGGCCAGTAATATCTTTCTCGTAGACGCTGCAGGGTCTTGTGTATTCCTCCATGTCCTGCCGATGGCGATGTATGCGCTGCTGCTACTAATCGCGGCCGCAGTTCTTTGGGCACCCACAACTTCCACGCATTGTCATCTTCAGCTTCGTCACCCGTGCTGAAACAGGTTTTTTTGCAGACTAGCCCTTCAGACACGCAGATGTCTGGGAGTTTATCTCCGTTTTCTATGACGGTGTGTTTTAACTGGTTGTACTCTTCCGAGGCAAAATGCGGAGAGTCTAGGTCGATGTCAAGTAACCGGTCATTACTTTCTGTTAACTCGCTCAAATCCATCCGCGACAAGACGTCTGGCACAACATTTTGACTGCCTTTCCTGTGTTGGACTGTGAAGTCAAAGGCTTGCAGTTTGAGGCTCCACCTTGCCAATCTACCTGACAGGTCCTTGTGCGACATGAGCCATTTCAGGCTAGCGTGATCGGTAATGATGGTGAAGGGAAGTCCCTCGATATACGGCCGGAATCTCTCGACGCATAACTTGGCTGCTAGGCATTCTAGCTCTGTTACCGTGTAATTTTTTTGTGCCCTATTCAGCTTTGCTGACACGTATGCAACAGGCCTTTCGTTCCCTTCGTTGTCTCTTTGAGCCAGGACTCCTCCCACGCCCTCTCTTGATGCATCGCATTGTACGTAGAAGTGTTTTGTAAAGTCCGGCGTAACTAAGACTGGCGCTGTGATGAGACTTTCCTTTAGCTGATCGAACGCTGCTAAGGCTTTTTCTGACAATGCGAAGTTTTTCACCCGTTCTTTTCTAAGACAGTCATGTAGGGGTCCTGCTATTGTCGCATAGGTGGGAATGAAACGGCGATACCAGCTCGTCATGCCGATGAACCTCCGGAGCTGCTTTGGAGTTTTCGGCACTGCAAAATCGGTCATGACCTCTACCTTGGCAGGATCCGTTTTTAGCTGTCCGTTGCCTACTATGACGCCGAGGTATTTCACTTCTTGGTAACAAAATCTGCTTTTGCCAACGTTGATCGTGAGGTTGGCATCTTTTAGGCATTTGCCTACCATGGCTAAGTACAAGAGGTGGTGGTTGAAGTCGGGTGAGCAGACCAACAGGTCGTCCAGGTACACAAAGACGTTTTCCCGGAGGCAGCCTGGTATGACCTTATCCATCAGCCGGCACATGCGCTGCGCTGTTTTAAACGCTGTTTTTTCTCTCGATTTCTCCTCCAACGGGATTTGCCAGAACGCATCCTTGAGGTCAATTGCGGAAATGTACCGGGTGTCTTGCAGTCGACTGAGCAAGCCTTCCATGTGTGGCAGGGGGTATGCGTCTTTGATCGTCCGTTCATTCACCTTGCGCGCATCTAGGCATAGGTGGTTCTTCTCACCCTTCCGAACTAGCGTCATTGGGGAGCTCCAGCTACTATTGCTCTCTTCGATTACCCCCATCGCTAGCATCCGATCCAGCTCACGGTAGACCAACTGCTGTATTGCTGGTGAAATGGGGTAATGTCGCTGCTTCACGGGTACGCTGTCTTCAGTAACGGTGATTACATGTTGCTCTACGTGGGTTTTGCCGAGCCCAAGCTCCTCGAACGATGGAAAGGTTGCAATGACCTGGTTGAGGAAGCTTTGCTGAGTTTCAGTCAACTGGTGAGGTGAGTTCAAATACCCTGCCGGTTCGCCGTGCTCTTGGCTTACCGCGTCTACAGCCTGGCTTTGACTTGGGGCATTAGGGGTGGTGCCTGCCCTCGAGGCGACAGATAGGCCAAAAGCCTTCCAGAAGTCTATGCCGAAATAAAATTGCTGTTGCAAATCTGGTACTATGTAAAATTCAATACTCCTGGTTTCGCCCTCCCACTCGACGGGTAGGGTAATGAGTCCCGTCACTGACGTCTTGCTCCCATCCGCTGTTTTTACGTGTCGATTCTGCAGCCTAATGACTCGATGTCTTCGATTCTCGAGGAATCTCGTTGCTCCGGCCCCACAACAACTAACGCTGGCTCCTGTGTCCAGAAGAGCGGTCACCTCGGTGTTGTCGACCTTGGTCCGAGCAAACATCCTGTCATCGTGCTCTAGGGAAACAATCGCTGAAATCTCCTTCTGCTGAAACCTCCTGTACTCCTTCCTCCTTTGGCGTAAGATCAGAATCTTTCTATGTTTTCTCGTGAGCGCTCGCCTTCTAAAAATCTCTGCGCTAAATATCTCGTGTCGCTTCTGCTGGTAGTCCGCGATCCTCTGTGCTAAGCTTTTGTACTCGGGGATGTCTTGTCCTGTCTGCTGGTCGTGGTGGTAACTGCCGCTAGGCTGCGCTACTGTCTGGGGTGGCATCTGCTGTTGTGGTGTTGAAGTCGATGCTGCTATTATAAAATTTTGCGTCCCTTCGCTGTCTCGTGATTGGGTTCGCTGCGTTGCTGCGGACTTCTCTTGCTTTAGGTGGCTAATTTCCTGCATACAGCTTAGGAGCATTTCGTGTTGTTGCTTCAGCATGCTCGCTAGGTCTAGATCCGAGCTAGCTGTTTCTCCTGCTGGGCCTGGTTGGCGGTGACCGCTGTGACCATTATCTGCGATGTTGCTACCGGCGTTGCGAGTGATGTCTGTCGTTTCGTTGTCGGACATTTTGAAAAGGTGGTTCAGCTTCCTGCTGAGGCTGTTAAAAAGTGATGCTGCACTGCTATCTGCAGGATACTCTACGGTGGTGTAGTTTCCTCCGAGCTGGTATCGCTGGAATACTGGATCTAATCGGGTCGCCAGGGACTCGTCTACCGTTTGCGAAGCGTGGGCGGGATTGAAACTTGGGTTCATACCAGGTTAGACCTCCGATTGCTACGTTTTTTGCCCTACTGCTATCGTACAACAGGTAAAACCGTAAACCTTTGAAAAACTCCCCGAAGACGATACCCTAGAACCGCAAGGACTAGGCAAGAACCAAATTCGAAGAAAAACTACCAATATACCCCCCCTTTCTTAAACCAACAATCCGATCTCGTAGTCGTAACTTGACACGATCGATAAAAGAGAAACAGAAGCAGAACAATCAATCGAAACAAAGAAGCAATTAATGTGGCAAAACTGACCACCAAGACAAGAAAGAATCAAAACAAGCAACAAGCAGCTTACAGCATTCGTTGTTAGAAGTTTTCTGTATGCTTATTCTATTTTGGAAATGTTATATATATATAAACGTTTGTGTATATTGTTGTTTATCTTTGTATAAATTTATACCATAGAAGGATATTACTTATAAGAAAGGTTATAAATAAATGTGTCAGTGACAAAGGTTATGATTTAGGAAAGGCCTCTGGGGACTTGTGTTTTTTTCTTTTTGTGTCTATGTATATATATAGCCCTCGTGGGGCGTACACTTTTAAAGGGGATGCCAGCAATGCTCTATACGCCAAGGATTCTATTTTTTTTCCTTCTTCTATTGCTGTTCAGGACCGAACACAAATGAAATCTTGGCCCTCCTAGGGCAGTGCTAGCATTACAGCTCGTTAATAAAAAGGTATTACTTATAATAAGGCTATAAATAAATGTATTAATAATAAGAAATGTTATAGAAACCGATATTACTTATAAAAGGTTATAGATAAATATATTAATGATAACGAAGGATATAAATTGGGAAAATCCTTTTGGGACTTGTTTTTTTTCTTAATTCCCGTGCTGTAGCTGAACACGGCGTGGGCGTGCACATGAGGTTCCGTTTCCCCCCCGATTACTTTCATGGACCCCACAACAATTGACTTCTCTTTCCTCCTGAACAGTCGACCCCTACCGTGTTTTACGTGCACGGTTTGGTGGGCGTACCGCTCAAGAACCCCCCTTATATTGCCACCCTGCCCAACAGATCCACGCCGGAGCGACAGAACTGCGATAACAGTTTGGCGAACCCCCCTTTTTATATTTTCTATTTATTATTATCATTATTACTTTTTTTTTCTTTATATTTTTTTTGTGAACATTACCCAATACAATTACTAAAAAGGAAATCTAGCAGATCCTCCCGTTCCTTCCATGACATCCAACGAAATAAAATTGACTTGATGCCAAGCACCACTTCGTGTAGCGAAGCCGTCTTACATTAAAGCAACTAATTGACTCTATCACGCGAGGAAATAGATTTATTTGTAACATAAGTTGAAAATAAAGAAAAAATCAGAATCAAAAATTGAAATTAAAAAATTAGAATCAAAAATTGCAATAAAAATAAAAAAAAAATGGAATCAAAAATGGAAATAAAAAATTAGAACCAAAATTGAAATTAAACTTTCACTGTTCACTGTTTTCTTGTGAACTGCATTTGTAACTTCAGACAGACCACTTGAAATGCTGGTATAGAGTAGTCAAGCAAATCAAGGAAAGGCACCTGTTGTTATAAATAATTGTTTAGGAGTGGAAGAAAAATTAAATAATTCCTAATTCTTTTTATGGTGTTTTTCACATTCTCCACAGAGTTTTAATGTATGCGAACGTTAATTCCGATATATGCTTCACTTACTTGTTAAAATTGATAATAAAAACAAATACTCGCTATAGGAAATAATGCCTACACGAAAAAGACGAGATTTTTTTTTTTTTTCAAAACCCTAAATTCAACTTTATGTGTATATGAAGCTACCTCGATCCCTTAATTTTCTAGACAATTGATTTGAACCTTTCTTCAACGGTGGGGTTTCATCACGCATTGAATCTATATCCCGTTCAGTTGGTATGCGACGTTTCAAGCAAGCTTCATTTTATAAAACAAAAAATTATTTGGAATTAAGCAGAGGGTTGCTCGGTGTGTTCATTAGTATATTTACGTCTAGGTTCTTGTTCGACAGCTGATTCTGTAACAAAAAAAAAAAATCTTGTGGTGTCATGTATAATTGCCCGTCATATTCACTGGACGCAAACTTGATAGCTGAACAAGTGACTATTTTCTTATGCTACCTTCGCTTCAAACGTAGATCGCGTGGATGTATGTATAGGTATGCAAAAATTGTATTATCACAAAAGTATTACGCTTTTGCAGCGTATACATACAAAAATACTCATATACACGCATGTATGCATCATTGATGGTTGTAATAGAAATCATTATTACACGATTACATACATACATGTATACGTCTAATAGGGTAGTTTTGTTGGGCACCACTTTGTCAGTGTTATAGCTGCCAACTTTAACCACTAAAAGACGAAAATTTTCCCTTTTTTTTTTTCCTTTAATTACTTTCACAAATTTTCTTTAATTATTTTAAACTTTATACTTGGGTTAACTATTTCTTTAAACAATAAAAGAAAAAAATTTTCCTTTTTTTTTTCTTTAATTACTTTCTTTTTTCTTTAAAAACACATTTTCTTTACTTGATTCACAAATTAAAGATCTTTTTTTTTTCCTCTAAAAAAAAAATCTTTGATTAGTTTAATTTGATTTAGTTTATGCTAGGTTGCTTTAGCGTCACTTTGTCACTTTATAGTTGGCGACCACCTTTAATCAATAGGAAAATTTTTTACTTTTTTTTTCCTTTAATTAATTTTTTTTGAAAACAAATTTTCTTTAATTAATTTAAAAGTTGTTACAAATCTTATACTGGGTCTTACATTCGTTGGGCGCCACTTTGTCATGCTGCGACCAACGTTCGTATTGAAATTACGCAATAACGGAAATAATGAGGAAAATCACCAAAAAAAAAAAAGGTAAAATCAATCACAATATTGGGTTAACTATTCCGTTGGGCGTCACTTTGTCACTTTATAGTTGGCGACCAACTTTAATCAAAAGGAAAATTTTTTACTTTTTTTTTTCCTTTAATTAATTTTTTTTGAAAACAAATTTTCTTTAATTAATTTAAAAGTTGTTACAAAATTTATACTGGGTCTTACATGCGTTGGGCGCCACTTTGTCATGCGACCAACGTTAATCAAAAAACGAAGAAAGCAGATTTTATGCCAACTTTAATCAATAAAAGAGAAAAAAAAAATTTTCCTTTTTTTTTTTCTTTAATTAATTTTTTCCTCTAGAAAAAAACATTTTCTTTAATTAGTTTACAAATTAGTACAAAGTTTCTATGAGGTCACTTTTCGTTGGGCGCCACTTTGTCACTTTATAGTTGGCGACCAACTTTAATCAAAAGGAAAAATTGACGAAAATGAAATTAAAATTAAAAATTGTAACTTGTTACCCGTTAATCAATCAATGTTAATCAAAGAAGAAAAATTTTGCAACGTTTTGTATTCTTGGATTAATCACTAAGAGGAAATATTTTGTAGTGTATGGGTTTTAACATCGTTGGGCGCCACTTTGTCAAGATTCTGCGGCCAACGTTAATCAATAAGAAACAAATTTTTATAATAGATCGCGGTTTCCCTTTTCATCAAAAATTGAAATATCTTTTCACCGGGTTTTACGCTCCGTTGGGCGCCACTTTGTCACGGTCTTATGGCGACCAACGTTTATCAATAAACGAAGAAAGCCGATTTTATGCGAACTTTAATCAATAAAAGAAAAAAAAATTTTCCTTTTTTTTTTTCTTTAATTAATTTTCCTCTAGAAAAAAACATTTTCTTTAATTAGTTTACAAATTGGTACAAAGTTTCTATGAGGTCACTTTGCGTTGGGCGCCACTTTGTCACGGTCTTTATGGCGACCAACTTTCATCAAAAATTAGAAAACAAATTTTCTTTAATTAGAAAACAAATTTTATACACCTTGTAGTGTGTGGGCTTTCCTCGTTGGGCGCCACTTTGTCACGGTCTTAGCCCCTTTCGGCCGGTAGAGCATATAAATATATATATATATATATATATATATATTTTTTTTTTGACCTGGGGTTTGGCTCTCGGAGCCTCCTGACAAAGGAAAAATAAAAAAAACAAACTAAAAGAACGTAAAGGTCCGGTCGGCTGTCTGCTGTCCGTCTGTCACCAGTGAGTCAGTCGGTCATCGTCTAGCGTCGGCCCTACATAGCCACCATATGCACGCCCCTACGTCTCAGCCACAGCGGTGGCAGCTCGCGCTTAGCCACTCATTGGGAACAACAAAATTACAAGGGAATAAATAGCTAAAGGGACTTACAGTACGATCCTCTCTTGATGTAGTGCTGCCTCTTTCGGCGGCTCCCGTCCACGGCAAAGAAGCAGGGCGTTCTTCTTACCTCGTCGGCACAATCACGACACGGCTGGGGTGTAGGTGCACGTGGGTGCACGGGATTCCTAGGCTAACGAAACTGGCAAATTAATCCTCCTTCTCTTACCGCATCCTGACTGAAGTAAACACAGAATGATGAAACCTTTTCTTTTGACATTTAATGTTCACTGGTGAACTTTTATTTCAGTAGGAATTAGGGCAATCAACATCGTTTTACAATCGTAGAATTTCTGTACAAATAATTGAGTTAGATGACAAAGTCTTTTTCGGCTAAATGGCAGTAACCAACTCACAATATGTATATAAATATTTTTCTTATCATTTATTTATATTGTTTTTTTTTTTGTTCCAAAAGCAAGCATATAAAAAGAAATTTCTTTTTTTCTCTTTTTTTTTCTTGTTTTTCTTTTTTTTTCTTTATGTTATACAGGGTTGGTGGGTTATATATCCTTTTACACAGTTTAGCCACCAATATGTTTCTATGAACGTCAATGATACTTAAAAATAATATATTCATACCCGAATGCGATGCGCTTTGATTGGTACGTTCAACCGGCACACTCAACTCTTTACCTCGCTTTTTTTGCACAATTGTTCCTGCTTCTCTTGTTTCTCGCTCTATTGATTGACTTTATAGGGATTTCAATAATTTGATGGAGGAAAACAGAAACGGAGTTTCACTAATATACAGGTTGAGACACAATTTGTTCGGTCCAATGTTACTCAAAGTTTTCCTTCCCATAAGAAAAAGGTTAATTTTTGTATAAAAATCATATGTGTTCCGAACAAAAAAATTTTTTTTTTTTTTTTTGGAAAGTTACTTTGAGAATATACAATATTTCCGTACTTCGTTTTCGTTTTGTCACTCTCTGTACGGAAGCCCTGATATTTTATAATCGTTTTTTTTTTTTTTTTATTTAGCACGTACACTATATACACGACGTTTTAATGTAAGTTAGCTCGTTTAAGCTACTTTTGCATATTCAGTCCTTCACAAAGTAAAAGGCTTCGAAATTAAAATGGGTTAAACACTAAAACCGTTTAGCAATCGACATAAGAAATTATTTTTGCTTTTGTCGCGTGGTTTGTAGCAACATTTTTATTAATTCGATTAATAGTCCGTAAGCTTATCGTTGACGTCTTCCCTTCAACTTCTCAAACTCAACTGACTTCCTTTTTTTTCCAATTTTTAAATTATTAAAAGCATATTTCTTTCTATATCATTTTGTTGTTACCACTTAAACACACAACAATAAAAGGTGAGCACCATGTGAAATATTAACAGAACTGCTGTAAATAACAAGAACCGCACTCAGTGAGAGCCTGCCTAAGACTAAACTCAACTTAGAACTATCCCCTCTGACTTCAATTTTAAAACGCAGACAGACTTCTCCTTTTTACTCCATTTCCCTCTTCTTCTTCCTGTTGCTCTCTCTATAACGGCTTGCCGCTACTCTCACAAGAGCAAGCATAGATCCCGCAAAATCATACGATTTTGCCTATGCTTGCAAGAGCAAAAGGAAAAAAAGGAGTACCGCAAAATCATACGATTCCGCCTGTACTTGCAAAAGCAAGCAAAGGTACCGCAAAATCATACGATTTTGCCTGTACTTGCAAAAGCAAACAAAGGTACCGCAAAATCATACGATTTTGCCTGTACTTGCAAAAGCAAGCAAAGGTACCGCAAAATCATACGATTTTTGCCTGTACTTGTAAGTAAGGAGATCAGAAAAGAACAAAATAAACACATATACCGCAAGATCATGCGATTTATTAGCGGTACCACAAAATCGCATGATTTTGTCTAACGGCATGCCGTTATTCCGCCGCTTGCGGTTGATACAGACCGACAGACACCCTACCCGAGGTTTGTTCGCGGCCGTTACAATTTTTACAAAAAGTAAAAGCAACAAGAACACAACTATCAAAAGAACATTACACTAATCCAATCGATATAAACATAGGAGATCAAATCTTATTAAAGAAACACAACAGGAAAAGATTAGATAAACCCTATGAAGGACCCTATGAGGTAATAGATATCAAAGAACCCAATGTCTCAATACAAATAAAAGATAAGCAAAAAACTGTACATAAAAATTTAATTAAGAGATACAATACAGTAGATGTAAACTAAATTTATTTTAACCCATATCTAATTAAAACTAAGCATACAAAGCTGTAAATAAACACTATATACTTAAGAATTTACTCATGTTAAATGAACAAAACAAAAAATTACCGTTTTAAATTTCTCTTCGATAACAGAAAATTGTTAACGTCTATAAAAACGTTAACAATTTTCTCTCTAAAACGGTAAGGGTGTAGGGTGATCGCATACCGTCGTATGCATCCACTTTGAAGTGCGTAAAGTAAAACAAAAATTTTGTCGTACTTCAACTGGCTGGGTATTGCATTTCGTAATGCAATACGATCCCACGCGCCCTAATCAAAACAATTACTATCTGTTTAGGTTAGAATAATTTAGTGTAATAATTTCTGTATAAATAGCCAGGTAAGAATTGAATAAAATTAATTGTTATCGATCAATTCAATAAAGCGTATCAACTCGCTATTTTATTAAAGGCGTTAAATCCGCCTGAAGCATAAAGCTTATAGTTAGGGAACGTCTCTTGCCGAGCTACATTGGCACTAAATGAGACGGCTAGACTTGGCGCACAGAAGCCGAGCAGCATAGGGCTAAACCGTGGCACACCAAATAATAAGGATAAACCAAAACATTATTCATACCACATAAAACATCAATACCGCACAAATAACTTCTTTTTATTACAATACACTATATCTTATTCTATTGACACATACGTTTTCTGATATCTGATATCTGATTTTTGAAAACAAAGTTTTCTTCAAAATTTGTGGCGGCGTGAAGAGTCTGAAATTTCGCGTACTAAGATCCTGAAAACTAAAGGAATATTTTTATTATTATTTGTGCACTATGTCTTATTTCATTAAAACATA
>NW_024002622.1:20409-20935 GCF_014805625.2 Glossina fuscipes
AAAATCCTGAAAACTAATGCATTATTTTTATTTTTATTTATACACTATATCTTATTCCATTGACACATACGTTTTTTGTTATCTACCGCATTTTTGACAACAAAGTTTTCTTCACAATTTGTGGCGGCTTTAAGGGTGTGATATTTTCCGTAATGAAAACACGAAAACTTATGAAATAATATTTATTATTATTTATGCATTATGTCTTATTTCATTGACACATATGTTGTCTGAATTCTACCACGTTTTGACAACAACGTTTAAATATCGCGTATTAAGACCCTGAAAACTAAAGGATTATTTTTATTATTATTTGTGCACTATGTCTTATTTCATTAAAACATATGTTTTCTGAAATCTATAGCGTTTTTGACAACAACGTTTTCTTCAACATTTGTGGCGGTTTTAAAGGTGTGATATTTTTCGTAATGAAAACCTGAAAACTTATGAAATAATATTTATTATTTATGCACTGTATATTATTTCATTAAAACATATGTTTTCTGAAATCTATCGCGTTTTTGAC
>NW_024002623.1:0-1212 GCF_014805625.2 Glossina fuscipes
ACAAAGCTCACACAACGTTTTTAAATGTGTGCTTGCAGTAAAAACTTGAAGGCTACTATGTTGCTTTAGTAGGCTTTCCAACAGGGCAGTCAAATATTCCCGTCCTAATGAAAGCTGTGAGAAGTAAAGTGTTGTCTAATATTTTGCAGCAAAAGTGGATTTTAAAGGTAAATCGTGTTTCTTAAGAAGGAGATGCAACGTTAATTAATGTTTAGAATTATATTAGGACGAGCACATCATTGTAGCCAAGAGGTTGGTTAGATCATCATTTTCGAAATCAAGGAAAAGGGTACAAATTTATTGCCGAATCACTAGCTCAGTCACATAACTTTATCACGAGTGCTTTTAACCGCCAAAAACGTGCTGGGAGTTGCGGAGCAATTAAACAAAACTCTGCTGCTTCCGATAAACGCATTATGAACTTAGCAAAGTGAGACCCTTTCAATTTGTTAGGGCAATGTCGAATGAAATTGGGAATGTTGTACAACCGAACTCGCAGTTCCCTTGCTCACAAAGGTTAAATTGGAGAGGAGAAAATATATTGCTTTAGCCCATAGAATATGGTGCAAAGACAAAGAAAAGAAATAAATATGATGCGAGAAAAAGTGTACTTCGGTCTAAAGGAAAAGAAATCCACATTAAATTTACTAAAAATCCTGTGAAGCATAAGTACTTGGCAAAATGATTCACCTTGAATGCTAAACTAATTGCCGTCATGGGATTCCATAAGCTCAGTCCGTCTATATTGACGAGGATATTCGCCCTCGGCATAAATTGTGGCGAGGTAAACTATGCCAGTCTTCTTTATGTTAAATTTACTCTCAGATTTATGTCCACTTTGACTTCATTTAGCTCTCTATTTACCGATAGCTGGATTAATAAAATCTAATACAACTGAAAAGAGTTTTGTTCACAGAGAGCTGGCAGCACTATATTTGACCACAACAATCTCTTTGGCATTCAGTTGAAGAATAAGCGTGTTAGGTCTTAGGCACTGTTGAGCAATCACGATTTAATTTAAAGGCATTGGCGTCTTTTGAATGCCTTTTATTGAACTTATAGCACTTATAGCATTGAGTATATCACATTAATATAAAACTTATGGATTTCTGCTTTCTGTAAGTATGAAAAACCATAGGCTCGAATAATCGAATATAAGCGCATAAACGACAGAATCAAAATATACAATATCAATTATTAGTTGGATTTTTT
>NW_024002624.1:0-8351 GCF_014805625.2 Glossina fuscipes
AAGGGTCGCACCCAGTAGTCAGGACTCACAAATTGATCAACTGACTGCTTCCGCCATAAGGCTTCCACTGTGCTTGTTGATCAATTACCACCTTTACCCGCAGGCATCCATGACATGTGTTCAAAAGTAAAAATAGGTAAAAGGGGAGAACTTATTCGTCATATCCCTTTTCCATTTCTGCATGTATTAATTAATTTACCAGACATTTTCTTTTATTCGGCCAAAGGGAAAGCCGTCCGTCAATTCCTTTTTGCATGTATTAATTCATTTACCAGACATTTTCTTTTATTCGGCCAAAGGGAAAGCCGTCCGTCAATTCCTTTTTGCATAAATAGTGTAATTAATTTATTTATTTGTTACGACTTAAGAACAAGTCCATCATATACTCGCAGGCATACGTGGCTTAGTGAGCGAGCTTCCTGACCCCCGTGGCTCCCAGTTTATTTTGGAAAGCCTTATGGCATACTTTGGGCGTTTGTTAAAAACAACCGTACTTGCTTCGGATCCTCCATACTTTCCTGGTAGCTAACACCAATGAACTACTTTTCTTCAAGATATATAGGTCTCGGGTATTGCACTGGACATGGCAGACAATCTAATGCACTCTACCATGCACTCGCTAGATTACTACCTTCATTGTACTTCAAACCATTCACTATATTTCCCCGGTAGTAACTAGCTTATTGAGTAAGAGCTCTTCTTCCAGCCAACCCCTCCACCATCTCTCAGAAACTCGTCGCCGAGTTAGCAGCCCAAAACCTTAAACTCTTCTTAGCCGGCCGAAGCCGTTGCCCGGGGATCACCGCTGGGAGGTGAGAGTTTCGGCACATCTATGCTTCCCATCAAAGCATAGTTCATCTCCCCAAAACAAATATAGAGAGTACAAGGTCATTATGTATATGCAAAAACGTTAAATATGTAAGATAGGACATTTCGCTACCAACATTTGCGCAGCAAAATTATTAACTGCTAGGTCGAGGAATCCGATAAAAGCAAATTATATTCAGGGCCGTAAGAGAAAGTAGGGGAACTGAAATGAGAACATAATTGAAATTTGTACGGCAAGTATGCGTAAGTTCTGTCTATGAGTGTGTTCACGCCAAAACAGATATATTTGCATGCGGTTGTGGGTATGCTTGGTCAAGCAGCGTACACGCAAAGTTTTTCAACTTTTAATTTTCTGTGCTTGGCTATTTTTATTTTTGCTATGTTCATATGAATATTTTTTTATAAATAAATTTTTTGTTCTTTTGGATAATTATTATTATATTTCTATATATTCATTTCTTTGTGTTCAAAAATTTTTATTATAATTATTCTTACTGAATTTATAAGATTATGATTACTATTATTAAAAGCAAAATATAATTATAATTACTTTGCCTAGTCTTTGCTATATGTATTGCAGTTGTTTAGTCTCTTTCTTAAGGTGTCTAATACCGTTTGTTTTTACCGGATGCCTTCTGGTAAATTTAATAATTTTGCGCGCAAATGTTGTTATCGAAATTTCCTATCTTACATATTTAACGTTTTTGCATATACATAATGACTTTGTACTCTCTATATTTGTTTTGGTTGTTATTTTCATGCTTCTTATATGCGAAATCGTATACCTAAACGCTTAATTGTTTATTAACAGTTACGTCAATATGTTAAGTATTGTATAGTGAACTTTTTTCTGGGTTAACTGGAGCACACTGTAATTTATTACCTTTCGTTACATGCGTAGGCGTATACATAATTATCTATAAATTTTTGCTGCCTACCTTGGCTTCTGAAGTATTACTTACTATTGTTCTTGCTGTGTATGGATTAACGAATACTATTGTAATATATTTAATTTTATAACCTACCAATAGTTTCCATACATGAATGATGATACATTTTATTTATAAAGAATAATCATATACTAATGCATAGATAGGATAGTATATATACATAAAATAGCATTGATATAACATGACATAGGATAGTATTGATATATATATTTCCATACATACATTAGGTAGCACTGATATATTATACCACACAACGGACACAAGCAGAGCAATAGCTTAGCGGGACAGTGATGGCAATCGCGACTATAAAAGAGCGTGACACTACACACTCGGCCTTTCATTTTTGTTACAGCAGCCGAGGAGCATCCGTTGTCCCTGAGTTACGGATGAAACAATCTCACTGATGATTTTTCAAACGGTCAGGGACAATAAAACTAGGACACAGGTAGGAATGGATGAGTAGCCCTATTGGCCCATAAGGTTGGCTGTAACAACAAATCAACATCGTCACCAATCACAGAAACAGCAGCAACGTGAACACTCGACACCGAGCGATCATCCACATCTGCACCATCACCATCGCCATAGCGTGCAGAGTCCGCAACAATTGCTTTCAACCAGACAACCTGCTGGCAACAGTACTACAGGCAGTGACTTCGGCACATATGCCACCGTAACTGCAACAGCTCAGCATAGTAAATCTTGTTCTCAGCCTGCTCCGCAAGCGTACATAAACCAGATCCCAGCAAATCTAGCATCAAGCGGCCGCTCAACGACGATAAGCAGTGAACTCGCAGTCTCTACCAACACGGGTGGTGCAAGTAATAATGAGGGCAGCAGTAGTCGAACACCTTTCGACTTGGCCACGGAAGCGTTAAGAGGTTCACGACCCATAGATCGCGAAAGGTTGCTAAACTTGTTGCAAAGAATTGCAAATGAAAGTCAACAGTATCGAATGCAAAACCAACTATTCAAAGGGTTGCTCGACTTACGGAATGAACAGAGTAGACAGCTTAGTCACAAGTTGCAAGTTCGATGACACCAGCTAGAAGACAGGGCGGAAGCTAGGAGTATAACAAGCCAAAAATATTCTCTTCCCTAAACCTCTTGAGTATACACCGAAGCTGCCCGGCTAACTCAGTCGGTAGAACAGAGACTCTTAAACTCAGGGCGTGGGTCGAAGCCACACGTTGGTCCGCAGTAATCGGCCGTCGAGGGTACAGTCGGTCTGTCCGCGGACTATTTGACGTCCACATTCCATATCACAGGTGATATCGATGGGTCCGAGCTGTAACGGCCGCGAACAAACCTCGGGTAGGGTGTCTGTCGGTCTGTATCAACCGCAAGTGGCGGAATAACGGCATGCCGTTAGACAAAATCATGCGATTTTGTGGTACCGGTAATTAATCGCATGATCTTGCGGTATATGTGTTTATTTTGTTCTTTTCTGATCTCCTTACTTACAAGTACAGGCAAAATCGTATGATTTTGCGGTACCTTTGCTTGCTTTTGCAAGTGCAGGCGGAATCGTATGATTTTGCGGTACTCCTTTTTTTCCTTTTGCTCTTGCAAGCATAGGCAAAATCGTATGATTTTGCGGGATCTATGCTTGCTCTTGTGAGAGTAGCGGCAAGCCGTTATAGAGAGAGCAACAGGAAGAAGAAGAGGGAAATGGAGTAAAAAGGAGAAGTCTGTCTGCGTTTTAAAATTGAAGTCAGAGGGGATAGTTCTAAGTTGAGGTGAGTCTTAGGCAGGCTCTCACTGAGTGCGGTTCTTGTTATTTACAGCAGTTCTGTTAACATTTCACATGGTGCTCACCTTTTATTTTTGTGTTTAAGTGGTAACAACAAAATGATATAGAAAGAAATATGCTTTTAATAATAATTTAAAAATTGGAAAAAAAAGAGGAGTTCGAGTTGAGCCGTCATGAGTGGTAGATATAAAATGCGGAAGCTATTGTGTTGAATCGGTCTTCCGAATAGCATAACAAATAAAGAGATTTTTGAACATTCATGAAAAGATAATAAAACAATTTTGGAATCGATCACTTTCTTAGCGAAATAAACGGAACGTGATTAATTAAAGTGACCCAAAGGGTAGTCGAAAACCTATACGGAGTTTCGAGTGAGTTCAGGTGGATATGCTGAAGCATACCTTAAAATCAATTTACATATTTGAAAAAAAAAAACCAGACAAAAATGCACAAGCAACAAGGGCTGCATGAAATCAATCTATATAGAGAACAAAAGCAAAACAGAATCGTTGGTGTGATTATAAACTAGAAAAATAAAAGAAAAAAAAAGGATTGGTGGTTATATAAAGAACGATGCCCAGGACGGCTATCATCAAACTTTGGCTCTGTGACTGATAGTTAAGCACGCAAGTGTTCCTTTCATCCTGTTAATGCAATAGAGAATTGATCATTAGTGCTGAAAAGACACAAAAAAAAAAAGCCCACAAAGCAAACCAATAAGAAAAAAAACAGTACAACGTCCGAACATTGTGCGTTTTAATTCGTAAGCGATGAAATTGCCTTCAGAATAACCAAGCAAAGCGCATCGCGTTCGTGTAGGAACACATGATTATGTAAAAATATCAATGAGAGTGCACATTAAAGAAACCACAGAGTTAAGAGATGTCGCAAGATTGTGTCTTGCATATCAGAATATTTTATCTAATTTAACTATTAAAAAGTATAAGGAAGATTGAAATAAAGTTTGATTTAATTTATTGTAAAAGAGATGTGGAAATTGATATGAAGAGTCAATCTGTCTGCGTTCCTGTATTTAAACATTCCTAAATTTGAAGCACTAAAAGCAATTATTTAAGAAATAGGTTAATTACAAATGTCGTGAAAATCGTGTAATATAATAAAGAACAGAATATAAAAAAAAAAAAAGGAAACAAACAAAAAAAAGGGCCTTTCCATTTTAAAACAAACAAGAAAAAAAAAACCAAGAAAAAAAAAAGAAAGATTGAAGGAGAAGGGGGTTTCGGAAACTACAACTAACACCACGACGTCGCAACAGTAAATAACGGATTACTCTAAAGCAGAAACGGAGCATCCCGTGGCTTGGAGACCCAGAGTGCCGATGTAGCAGCTACCGCGGCCGACCCTGCACCGACGCCTGTACAGTAAGTTAGTTTAGTTTATTTAATTTTTTTTTGTTTTCCCCAATGCGTGGCTAAGCGCGCGCTGCCACCGCTGTGGCTGGGAAAAGGGGGGGGTGTGCATATGATGGCACGCTAGGGAAGACTCCAGACGGTTACAGACGGACTTATGGTGGACAGACGGACGCTGGACAACCGACGCGACGTTTCCTTTTATTGTGTTTTTCTTTTTATTTTTTTCTTTGTATAAAAAAAAAAATTTAAATCCTCAGCGGCGAGGAAAGAAAAAGAGTTTCATGACAAAGTGGCGCCCAACGTAGTGAGACCTATCATAATGATTTTTAGGCTATTTAACTTTTAAATCAATTAAAGAAAATTTGTTTTCTAATTAAAGAAAATTTGTTTTCTAATTTTTGATGAAAGTTGGTCGCCATGTACAGCATGACAAAGTGGCGCCCAACGCAAAGCCCACACACTACAAGGTGTATAAAATTTGTTTTCTAATTAAAGAAAATTTGTTTTCTAATTTTTGATGAAAGTTGGTCGCCATGTACAGCATGACAAAGTGGCGCCCAACGCAACGCGATCCAGTACAAATTTTGTAACAACTTTTAAATTAGTCAAAGAAAATTTGTTTTAAAGAAAACAAAAAAAAAAAATTAATTAATTGAAGAAAAGAAGAAGGAAAAATTTCCTTTTATTGATTAAAGTTGGTCGCCATAAGATCATGACAAAGTGGCGCCCAACGCAATAGTTAACCCAATATTTTGATTGATTTTACCTTTTTTATTTTTTTTTTTGGTGATTTTCCTCATTATTTCCGTTATTGCGTAATTTCAATACGAACGTTGGTCGCTTCATGACAAAGTGGCGCCCAACGGCAAACGCGGACATAATATAAAATATTTTTTTTCCTTTTTTTAAATGATCAAGGTTGGTCGCCATTAGACTTCATGACAAAGTGGCGCCCAACGGAAAGCGAAACCTATTAGACGTATACATGTATGTATGTAATCGCGTAATAATGATTTCTATTACAACCATCAATGATGCATACATGCGTGTATATGTGCATTTTTGTATGTGTACGCTGCTAAAATGTAATACTTTTGTGATAATACAATTTTGCAGACCGATACATACATCTACGCGATCTACGTTTGAAGCATAAAAGAAATAGTCACTTGTTTAAATTGTGCACTAATGTAAAAGATTGTAGAAGCTTAACAACCCTGCTATTGGGAAAAACATATGGTTATTGTTTTCAATTTACCCGAAAATGGCAGCGAATTTTTGCAAAAGATTTTTAGCTGCAAAAAGTTTAATTGAAGTAAATAGAAATCTTAAAAATGTGCAACGTAATTATGTTTGCGAAAACAACACAACGCATCAACCACCAAAATCTTATGGAAAATAGCTATGGATTATTGGCGGCGGTGCGACGGCGATCATTTGCATAAATTTATTCAACTCCGGGGCCAATTCAGTGCAAGTATTGTAGCATGATGAAGATTCAACAGTAAATAAATTAACAGCACGTGCAAGACGCTTCACCAAGTTCACGTCCGGTAAATACGACGGGCAACTATACATGACACCACATTTTCCTTTTTAGAATCAGTTATCAAACAAGAACCCAGACGTAAATATATTAGTGATCACGCCAAGCAACTTTCTGCTTAATTCCGAATCATTTGTTTTGTTTTATAAAATGAAGCTCGCTTGAGACGTCGCATACTAACTGATCGTGATATAAATTCAATGCGTGATGAAACTCCGCCGTTGAAGAAAGGTTCACACCGATTGTTGAAAAATTAAGGGATCGAGGCATTATCTCCTGGACCGAGTATTTGTTTTTGTTTGCAATTTCAACAAGGCAGTGAAGCATATATCGGAATTAATGTACGGATGTAACAAAATTCTGTGGAGAATGTGTAACACACCAGAAAAAGAAATAAAAATTATTTAATTTTTCTTCCACCCCTAAACAATTGCTTATCATAACAGGTGCCTTTCCTTGAGTTGCTTGACTACTCTATACCGGCATGTCAAGTGGTCTGTTTGAAGTTACAAAGGCAGTTCACAGGAAAACAGTGAACAGCGAAAGTTTGATTTCATTTTTTTTTATTTTTTTTTTTTATTCTGAATGTCTACTTCAATTGTTGATCCCAATTTTTTTTATTTCAATTTTTGATTCTAAATTTTTATTTCAACTTGTGATTCGAACCTTTTTATTTCAATTTTTGATTCTAATTTTCATTTCAATTTTCGGTTCTAATTTTTTATTTCAATTTTTGTCATCCCCAATGTAAACCAATTTCAACACATATCTACATATATGTACAGCTCCTTAGCTGCGAGGTATTTCAATGTGTACAAACATCCAGGTTATGGTCTACTTTTTTATGATCCCCTTAAGATTTCCAAATTACAACTTGGAATGGAAATGCCAACGCCTTTCAAAGCTATGTGTCTGTCCTCCTTTTAACAACCGAACCTGCTAAGTTTGTCTGATGAGGAAGTCTTTAATTCCATAAATATTTACAAAGAATCTAGAACTAAGACCATATGCTTAGTAATAGGGACTCGCAAATAAAGGGAAGGGTTGGATTTATATTGATAACAGGCATCCATGTAGATAGTCACCACCAAGGAGAATGATCAATTTTTCTTCAGATTTTGCTTAGAAGCAAAGCAAAGCCAAGCAAGTCCCGCTTTGGATAAAGCAAATCGTATAAGTTTTCTTGTTATATTCGAGCGGTGGACACCCGCGCTAGACAATTGCTCAATTAGTAGCAGTGTAACAGAGAAGTGGCTTCAAAGGTAGTGATGACGGAATGGGACGATTCTTCGATATTAAATCAAATGACTAGGGCCATATAAGGTTAGGAAACCTAGCAAGGACTGATATACAGTGAATGTAACAAATGCTACGGGAAAAGAGAGAAAAAAAAAAAAAAAAAAAAAGGGAGGCATACGATGCGCTCTGCAATTGTCCTATTTTGACGAACAACCCAGCCGAGAATCAATTAAAATAATTTTTAAAGTAAACAGTTTTTTTGAATGGTCCTCTCCGAATAAATTGTTTATTTTTTTTTTTTTCACAACGCGAAATATATATAACGATAATAGTATAACGCAAATGTAATAGTGTAGAGTCGAGATAAATTCAACTTATGTTACAAATAAATCCATTTCCTCGCGTGATAGATTCAATCGGTTGCGTTAATGCAAGGGGACTTCGCTATACAAAGTGGCGCCTGGCGTCAGGCCAACCTTATTTCGTTGAATTTTATTGGAGGAACGGGAGGATTCGCTAGATTTTTCTTTCTAGTAATGGTATTGAGTAATGTTGGAGAAAAAAAAAAAGGAAGTAATAATGATAATGATAGATAAAAGCAATATAAAGGGGGGGTTCGCCAAACTGTTATCGCAGTTCTGTCGCTCCGGCGTGGATCTGTT
>NW_024002624.1:8361-10839 GCF_014805625.2 Glossina fuscipes
AGTTCTGTCGCTCCGGCGTGGATCTGTTGGGCAGGGCGGCAATATAAAAGGGGGGATCCTGAGCGGTACGCCCACCAAACCGTGCACGTAAAACACGGTAGGGGTCGACTGTTCAGGAGGAAAGAGAAGTCAATTGGTGTGGGGTCCAGGAAAAGTAATCGGGGGGGAGACGGAACCTCATGTGCACACCCACGCCGTGTTCAGCCACAGCACGGGAGCTAAAAGAAAATCAAAGTCTCAAAAGACATTTCCTAATTTGTAACCTTTCTTATCATAATTACATTTACTTATAACCTTTTTATAAGAAATAGCATTTATTAACGAAATATCATTTATTAACGAACTGTAAGGCTAGCACTGCCCTAGGAGGGCCAAGATTTCATTTGTGTTCGGTCCTGAACAGCAATAGAAGAAGAAAGAAATAAAATCCTTGGCGTATAGAGCATTGCTGGCATCCCCTTTGAAAGTGTACGCCCCACGAGGGTTGTATATATACATAGACACAAAAAGAAAAAAAAACACAAGTCCCCAGAGGCTTTTCCTAAATCATAACCTTTGTTACTAACACATTTATTTATAACTTTCTTGTAAGTAATATCCTTCTATGGTATAAATTTATACAAAGATAAACAACAATATACACAAACGTTTATATATAGATAACATTTCCACAATAGAATAAGTTACAGAAAATTCCTAATCACGAATGTTGTAAGCGCTTTGCTTGTTTTGATTCTTTCCTGTCTTGGTGGTCAGTTTTGACCACATTAATTGCTTCATTGCGTCTATTGATTGTTCTGCTTCTGTTTCTTTTGTCGATTGTACTAAGTTGCAACTACGAGATCGGATTGTTGAGTTAAGAAAGGGGAGGTAAAGTGGTAGTTTTTCTTCGAATCTTTTTCGCCTAGTCCTAGCGGTTCTAGGGTATTGTCTTCGGGGAGTTTTTTTTTCAAGGGTCTACGGTTACCTGTTGTACGATAGCAGTAGGGCTAGAAAACGTAGCAATCGGGGGGTCCAACCTGGTATGAACCCAAGCTTCAATCCAGCCCACGCTTCACAAACGGTAGACGAGTCCCTGGCGACCCGATTGGATCCAGTATTCCAGCAATACCAGCTCGGGGGAAACTACACCACCGTAGAGTATCCTGCAGATAGCAGTGCAGCATCACTTTTTAACAGCCTCAGCCGAAAGCTGAACCACCTTTTCAAAATGTCCGACAACGAAACGACAGACATCACTCGCAACGCCGGTAGCAACATCGCAGATAATGGTCACAGCGGTCACCGCCAACCAGGCCCAGCAGGAGAAACAGCTAGCGCGGATCTAGACCTAGCGAGCATGCTGAAGCAACAACACGAAATGCTCCTAAGCTGCATGCAGGAAATTAGCCACCTAAAGCAAGAGAAGTCCGCAGCAACGCAGCGAACCCAGTTACGAGACAGTGAAGGGACGCAAAATTTTATGATAGCAGCATCTACTTCAACACCACAACAGCAGATGCCACCCCAGACGGTAGCGCAGCCTAGCGGCAGTTACCACCACGACCAGCAGACAGGACAACAGCGCACCAGCGATGAAAACGCCCGGAGGCGAAACATAGATCTCAATCGCTCGCACGTTAAATTCAACGGCTCCGGTAAGGGTCTTACGGTCGAGAGCTTTGTGTTCCGAGTGGAACGGCTCAGACAGCAGCACCAGATAAGCCATGAAGAGTTATTTGCCGAGTTTCACTGTCTAGTGACCAGTCAAGCCAGCAAATGGTATTGGCAGCTGTTGGAAGATCGGGAAGGAGACGTCGCTTTTGATTATTTCGCACTAAAAGCTGAGCTCCTCAATCAATTCAAGACTGCAGACTCTGATTACGAGTTAATTAGAGAAGTCATGGAGCGAAAGCAGCAGCACGCGGAGAGCTTCGAGGACTATTACGCGGAGATACACGACCTGACATTCCGCCTACGCAGAAAGATCCCGGAGGCAGAAATGATTAAAATAATGAAGTCAAACGTTAAGCCCAGTCTGGCCGCACTGATTTTCGCCACCAAAGTAGAAAGCATTGGCGAGTTCAAATCCGAATGCAAGAGGGCAGAAAAGCTGTTGAGAGAAAATAGAAGCAGGTCGAAACACGTGAGCGAGATCGGTCAGGGAGGTGAAAATGGTGAAGGAGTTCATCGCGAAGCAGTTGAAGCTCTAGCGCCGCGGCATGGTCCAAACAGCAACAGGCAACGCGAAAACGGCGGGGCTATGAAACACGAAAAGAGATGGATCAACACAGGCAACACAAGTAACCATCCGAACGAGCGGCACCATCTGCAACCAGCAACGTCACGTGCAGGCCAGCCAAAACAAGAGGCAACAGCAGTGGTAACACCCCAGCACCATACCACCACACCGGCACCAGCGATCGCAGTGAGGACAGCACAGAGCATTGCTTTCTGCCAGTCACCCTTCCATCTGATGACATGCTATGTGTGCGGTAT
>NW_024002624.1:10939-16298 GCF_014805625.2 Glossina fuscipes
AATAGCAATAACAGCACCCGGACCAGGAACATCAACAGCGACAGCAACAGCAACATCAGCAGCGACAGCAACAGCAACATCAAAAGCGACAACAACAGCAACAGCGACAGCAATAGCAATAACAACATCAACAACAACACCACCAACAATAACAACAACAGCGACAACAATAGCAACAGCGACAACAATAGCAACAACAACAGCAGCAACAACCATGACAACAACATCGATAACAATAGCAATAAAAACACCACCAACAACATCAACAACAACAACAGCAATAACAACACCAACAATAACAACAAGAACCACACCAACCTCAGCAGTGACAATATTGACGCGAGCAGCAACAGGCGCAACTATAACACCAGCAACGGGTCAAGACATCCCCGAATACAGAAGCTTAGCACAGAGGATCGCGGACCACCAGCGGAAGCGACACGAGATATTCAGCGCAGAAATTTATAGAAGGCGAGCGCTCACTAGAAGACATGGGAAGATTCTGATCTTACGCCAAAGGAGAAAGGCGTACAGGAGGTTTCAGCAAAAGGAGATCTCAGCGATTGTCTCCCTAGAGCACGATGACAGAATGTTTGCTCGGACCAAGGTCGACAACACCGAAGTAACCGCTCTTCTGGACACAGGAGCCAGCGTGAGTTGTTGTGGGGCCGGAGCAACGAGATTCCTCGAGAATCGAAGACATCGAGTCATTAGGCTGCAAAATCGACACGTAAAAACAGCGGATGGAAGCAAGACGTCAGTGGCGGGACTCATTACCTTACCCGTCGAGTGGGAGGGCGAAACCAGGAGTATTGAATTTTACATAGTACCAGAGTTGCGGCAGCAATTTTATTTCGGCATCGACTTCTGGAAAGCTTTTGGCTTATCTGTCGCCACCAAAGCAGCCACTATTAATTCTCCGAATAAATGCCATGTTTTAGACGCCATAAGCCAAGGAAACGATAACTCCAAGAGCTACCGAAACTCGTCACTTCAACTGACTGATGTAAAGCAAACCTCTCTAGGTGAAGGTAAGGAAACATTGCCACACAACACACGCGAAAAGTTCAGCGGATCTATTGAAATCACCTCGTCAACGACACCTTTACGTAATCAGCGTCAACAACCACAGCAGATCCAGCTCAACAACGCTGAAACGACAATAGCTGTAGTAAGTCACCATAACCAGCTACTGCCTTCTGCGACAGCTATTAGCGACCGTGCTAGTCATGCTAATCAAAACAAACTGGCGAAACGTACACGCATCAACAAAAATTTAAGTAGTCAACATAGTACATGGAGATCTTCAAGGCCTCATCCACCTGCAACTACCGTAACAACAGAATTTGTGGCAAGGGTTTAACGTGGGTTCCTGCCTGTAAGGCTTAACCCCACGGTGGCCCAAACCACTTTTTAAGCGTACTACGCCCCCTGGCGAGTTAGACAATCCCCACAGAGTAGGGGCCTAAACAGCACCAGAGTCCAGAATAGTTTATTGTGTATGGAACAATAAACCCCACTCTGGTGAATGGCGAGGCCTAGCTGCACTCAATTGTTCCATTTTAGCTAGGAACTCGCCAACCACAACCACCACGAGTACTCCCCGAAGGGTCGCACCCAGTAGTCAGGACTCACAAATTGATCAACTGACTGCTTCCGCCATAAGGCTTCCACTGTGCTTGTTGATCAATTACCACCTTTACCCGCAGGCATCCATGACATGTGTTCAAAAGTAAAAATAGGTAAAAGGGGAGAACTTATTCGTCATATCCCTTTTCCATTTCTGCATGTATTAATTAATTTACCAGACATTTTCTTTTATTCGGCCAAAGGGAAAGCCGTCCGTCAATTCCTTTTTGCATGTATTAATTCATTTACCAGACATTTTCTTTTATTCGGCCAAAGGGAAAGCCGTCCGTCAATTCCTTTTTGCATAAATAGTGTAATTAATTTATTTATTTGTTACGACTTAAGAACAAGTCCATCATATACTCGCAGGCATACGTGGCTTAGTGAGCGAGCTTCCTGACCCCCGTGGCTCCCAGTTTATTTTGGAAAGCCTTATGGCATACTTTGGGCGTTTGTTAAAAACAACCGTACTTGCTTCGGATCCTCCATACTTTCCTGGTAGCTAACACCAATGAACTACTTTTCTTCAAGATATATAGGTCTCGGGTATTGCACTGGACATGGCAGACAATCTAATGCACTCTACCATGCACTCGCTAGATTACTACCTTCATTGTACTTCAAACCATTCACTATATTTCCCCGGTAGTAACTAGCTTATTGAGTAAGAGCTCTTCTTCCAGCCAACCCCTCCACCATCTCTCAGAAACTCGTCGCCGAGTTAGCAGCCCAAAACCTTAAACTCTTCTTAGCCGGCCGAAGCCGTTGCCCGGGGATCACCGCTGGGAGGTGAGAGTTTCGGCACATCTATGCTTCCCATCAAAGCATAGTTCATCTCCCCAAAACAAATATAGAGAGTACAAGGTCATTATGTATATGCAAAAACGTTAAATATGTAAGATAGGACATTTCGCTACCAACATTTGCGCAGCAAAATTATTAACTGCTAGGTCGAGGAATCCGATAAAAGCAAATTATATTCAGGGCCGTAAGAGAAAGTAGGGGAACTGAAATGAGAACATAATTGAAATTTGTACGGCAAGTATGCGTAAGTTCTGTCTATGAGTGTGTTCACGCCAAAACAGATATATTTGCATGCGGTTGTGGGTATGCTTGGTCAAGCAGCGTACACGCAAAGTTTTTCAACTTTTAATTTTCTGTGCTTGGCTATTTTTATTTTTGCTATGTTCATATGAATATTTTTTTATAAATAAATTTTTTGTTCTTTTGGATAATTATTATTATATTTCTATATATTCATTTCTTTGTGTTCAAAAATTTTTATTATAATTATTCTTACTGAATTTATAAGATTATGATTACTATTATTAAAAGCAAAATATAATTATAATTACTTTGCCTAGTCTTTGCTATATGTATTGCAGTTGTTTAGTCTCTTTCTTAAGGTGTCTAATACCGTTTGTTTTTACCGGATGCCTTCTGGTAAATTTAATAATTTTGCGCGCAAATGTTGTTATCGAAATTTCCTATCTTACATATTTAACGTTTTTGCATATACATAATGACTTTGTACTCTCTATATTTGTTTTGGTTGTTATTTTCATGCTTCTTATATGCGAAATCGTATACCTAAACGCTTAATTGTTTATTAACAGTTACGTCAATATGTTAAGTATTGTATAGTGAACTTTTTTCTGGGTTAACTGGAGCACACTGTAATTTATTACCTTTCGTTACATGCGTAGGCGTATACATAATTATCTATAAATTTTTGCTGCCTACCTTGGCTTCTGAAGTATTACTTACTATTGTTCTTGCTGTGTATGGATTAACGAATACTATTGTAATATATTTAATTTTATAACCTACCAATAGTTTCCATACATGAATGATGATACATTTTATTTATAAAGAATAATCATATACTAATGCATAGATAGGATAGTATATATACATAAAATAGCATTGATATAACATGACATAGGATAGTATTGATATATATATTTCCATACATACATTAGGTAGCACTGATATATTATACCACACAACGGACACAAGCAGAGCAATAGCTTAGCGGGACAGTGATGGCAATCGCGACTATAAAAGAGCGTGACACTACACACTCGGCCTTTCATTTTTGTTACAGCAGCCGAGGAGCATCCGTTGTCCCTGAGTTACGGATGAAACAATCTCACTGATGATTTTTCAAACGGTCAGGGACAATAAAACTAGGACACAGGTAGGAATGGATGAGTAGCCCTATTGGCCCATAAGGTTGGCTGTAACAACAAATCAACATCGTCACCAATCACAGAAACAGCAGCAACGTGAACACTCGACACCGAGCGATCATCCACATCTGCACCATCACCATCGCCATAGCGTGCAGAGTCCGCAACAATTGCTTTCAACCAGACAACCTGCTGGCAACAGTACTACAGGCAGTGACTTCGGCACATATGCCACCGTAACTGCAACAGCTCAGCATAGTAAATCTTGTTCTCAGCCTGCTCCGCAAGCGTACATAAACCAGATCCCAGCAAATCTAGCATCAAGCGGCCGCTCAACGACGATAAGCAGTGAACTCGCAGTCTCTACCAACACGGGTGGTGCAAGTAATAATGAGGGCAGCAGTAGTCGAACACCTTTCGACTTGGCCACGGAAGCGTTAAGAGGTTCACGACCCATAGATCGCGAAAGGTTGCTAAACTTGTTGCAAAGAATTGCAAATGAAAGTCAACAGTATCGAATGCAAAACCAACTATTCAAAGGGTTGCTCGACTTACGGAATGAACAGAGTAGACAGCTTAGTCACAAGTTGCAAGTTCGATGACACCAGCTAGAAGACAGGGCGGAAGCTAGGAGTATAACAAGCCAAAAATATTCTCTTCCCTAAACCTCTTGAGTATACACCGAAGCTGCCCGGCTAACTCAGTCGGTAGAACAGAGACTCTTAAACTCAGGGCGTGGGTCGAAGCCACACGTTGGTCCGCAGTAATCGGCCGTCGAGGGTACAGTCGGTCTGTCCGCGGACTATTTGACGTCCACATTCCATATCACAGGTGATATCGATGGGTCCGAGCTGTAACGGCCGCGAACAAACCTCGGGTAGGGTGTCTGTCGGTCTGTATCAACCGCAAGTGGCGGAATAACGGCATGCCGTTAGACAAAATCATGCGATTTTGTGGTACCGGTAATTAATCGCATGATCTTGCGGTATATGTGTTTATTTTGTTCTTTTCTGATCTCCTTACTTACAAGTACAGGCAAAATCGTATGATTTTGCGGTACCTTTGCTTGCTTTTGCAAGTGCAGGCGGAATCGTATGATTTTGCGGTACTCCTTTTTTTCCTTTTGCTCTTGCAAGCATAGGCAAAATCGTATGATTTTGCGGGATCTATGCTTGCTCTTGTGAGAGTAGCGGCAAGCCGTTATAGAGAGAGCAACAGGAAGAAGAAGAGGGAAATGGAGTAAAAAGGAGAAGTCTGTCTGCGTTTTAAAATTGAAGTCAGAGGGGATAGTTCTAAGTTGAGGTGAGTCTTAGGCAGGCTCTCACTGAGTGCGGTTCTTGTTATTTACAGCAGTTCTGTTAACATTTCACATGGTGCTCACCTTTTATTTTTGTGTTTAAGTGGTAACAACAAAATGATATAGAAAGAAATATGCTTTTAATAATAATTTAAAAATTGGAAAAAAAAGAGGAGTTCGAGTTGAGCCGTCATGAGTGGTAGATATAAAATGCGGAAGCTATTGTGTTGAATCGGTCTTC
>NW_024002625.1:0-1647 GCF_014805625.2 Glossina fuscipes
AATAATATTCAAGAGCAGTTCCATTACAACGCGGTAACTCTAGGTATAAATGTCACTTATACTTAATATGGAAAACATTATATATGATTACGATCGTCATTAAGTTTTAAGTGAATTTTTCCCATTTCTTATTTAGAGAGACATGTAAAGAAAAGTATTCGATTAGAAGAAATTTTTGCGCGGATTCAAGCTAAGCCGATAGAAGGATATCATTACCCCCATCAGCCCACATTGTTCTCTTTATTACTTCACTTTAAATTAAAGTCTTTCGCAGAATGACGATTCTCTTTACTTTTTGCATCTGATCAATGACAATTTTAGAACAAGAATCTAGAAAAACGACACAACAATCTCCAGAGAGAACTATACAGCGAGAAATATTCTTTTGAATAAATTCAATCTCGCAAAAGCAATGACTTTTGCACTTTTTTTCTTTGCTTTGAATTCAAGAGAGATAATTTTGAAATATCAACTCGGAAAGAATACAAAACATAAAAGTGACAGATTTGCCGAGAAATCGAAAAATATAGAAAAAATTGATGCATGTGTTCTTTAAATTTCACTGCAGAAATAGATGAAGCAACCGCGATACTTAAATGGCTCGTTATTTATTTTAAAAGAATATTGGATTGGACAATTGGTGTCATTTTTTCTGACTTACGACTCATGGCTTTAAGCCGGCGTGCATGATGATTGCAAATCTCTCAAGACCAATCTCTCTCTCTTATAAGACGAAACTTGATATATTTGGTATTTCATAAAAATTATTTGAATCTTTGATCATCTTTGAAACTATGTTAAAGTTTTTGGCTGCTTACTGCATACCCATTATTTGATTTCAAACTTATTCCTGAATTTAATCTATGAAAATCAAAAAAAAATGATGACAAAATTCATATTTAGACACGATTAGGTTTACTTAAAAAACACTTGCAAATTATTTTTCATATATATATTTTTTAGGTATGGCATGCGTTACAAGCATAAAAGCAAATCGAATATATCTTTGGCCTGCATTGATGCGTAACGAAATAAAATAGAAAATAAAATTTTGAGAGTTTTATTAAAATTTATGATGAATCATGGGATTAAATATATGTATAAACGTATATGTATTGAGATAATTTCGTTTTCAAATATAATACAAGCACACACAGTCATCCAAACACGTAAAAAAGCAAAAAAAAAAAAAAAACACAATTTTCAATACAAGGACGGAAATAACACCTGTAACCATAATATGCATAGAGCATAACAAATGCAGACATTTTGCAGGAATT
Source organism: Glossina fuscipes (assembly GCF_014805625.2). Classification (NCBI taxonomy): domain Eukaryota; kingdom Metazoa; phylum Arthropoda; class Insecta; order Diptera; family Glossinidae; genus Glossina; species Glossina fuscipes. The sequence goes on from NW_024002625.1 coordinate 1,281, forward strand.
TCTATAAAATTTTATTGCAAAATTGTCCGGTTTATTGTTATATGTGCTTATGTATGCTTGTTTACTTGTATGTATATATGTATATATGTATATATGTATGTATGTATATATGTATATATGTATGTATGTAAATGTACACGTGTATGCGTATGCACTTAGGTCAATATATGTGATTATAAATTACTACCAGATTATTATTAATATTGATTTGTGTTCATAAATGTTTAGAACAAATATTTAATTTCCGTTTATGACATCTGAATGCATCTCTTAATTCAAATGATTTATGTTCATAGACAATGAGCGTCTAAGCAGACGTATGTCTGTTTTCGAAGCCTATAAATAAATATATATATATATATATATA
>NW_024002625.1:1747-3200 GCF_014805625.2 Glossina fuscipes
CACAATATTATCTAAAACGATATAACACTACTTGCGTCCTACCTTAGAACATCCATGCCTTCGAGCATTCTTTAAATGATTCAAACACATTCTATGAATTAGTAAAACTACATCTTGACGCTAATTGATTACACGCTTTAATTGCATTCTTGACAGTGATCAAATCAATCGAAATGGTTTATAATAAACGATTACTTTCTAATTGCTCCGGCCTCAATCTAAGCTTTGAACCATATCTTGGACACATGATTGTTGTATGCGACCTACTTTTCAATGTTCGTTACCAATCTTCTCAAAATCCTTGCTACTCAAACACGTAGTTTCTTTTCTAACCAACCGCAACCCCAACACAAAACGTTCAAATCATCGTCTAATTCCCCAGCAATGTCATAGGAAAAAATATTCTGGTATTGAGGCACTTCATCGATTTCAAGAACGATTGGCCGACAAGAGGTCGGTGAAGGTAAACTATTTGCATATTGCACCTTTGTTACATGTACCACCACAAACCTTGCGAAGTGTTATCGCTTTAGTCACACAGTGAGATTATCAGATAAGCGAATTTGTTCACGATTTCAAAACACATTTACATACATACAACTGTGTTAATAAATTTTACAACGTTTACCCTGTTGTTGATGATAGTTTTAAGTTTGAGTTAAGAGGGATAGTATTACCACAGGACTCTAAAGCGACCTATTGAGTGAGACATCAGAAAGTTTTTTCCCTCATCTATTTTTTTTTTTTTTTTTTTTTACCCCTATACTAGTTTTATTCTTTGAACGTTTATTTTAATTTATTTCTAATGTCATTCCCTACTTCTTCTATGAGTTTTCTATTGCAGTCTATTTCAAAACTTATTCTAATCTAGTTCCACTATCATTCTATAGGTACAGTTCTACAATTCGCTTGTTTCCTAATTTTATTGCGATTCTATTTTAGTTTTATTCTATACTTCTACTACTACTACGGTTCTATTCTGCTTCAAAATTTATTTTATTTTAATTATATTCAGTCGACTGTGATTCAGTTCTCTCTGTATCTTTCTAGTATGTCTGCTTTAATGCTATTCACGTTTCTTTATCTACTTTTCTTGTTCTATTTTAATTCTTTTTGCTTCTGGATCACGATTCTACATCTATCTAAATTAAAATCGGGACCCGGTAAACACGCCTTAGTACAATTATTTTGTTCCGTTACGTCTGTTATTTTTCCATCTCCGAAATTGTTGAATACCACAACTTGACCTACACCTTATACTTCTTCGATACGTGTTTCGGATTGTTGCATTCCGAATGTCAATAATCGGTATAAAAATAGAAAAAATTTCATGTCTGCATTCAAGATTTGACAACGTAACTAAAATTCGTTCTAACCTAAAATTCTGATCATGTTTGTCTGTTTGATTTTTTAAGAGAATTTTTTTTTTTTTTTTTTTTTTTTTTTTTTTTTT
>NW_024002626.1:0-431 GCF_014805625.2 Glossina fuscipes
ATATATATATATATATATATATATATATACATATATATATATATTATATTCACCATTCAACAGTTATGAAAATGCAATAAATAGCAATAGGGTAACAAAGAGAAAACTTCATAAAGTATTCATTCGTATATTGTTAGTTTGTTCATTGGTAAAGTTTAATAAGTAAATATGAAGATAGAAAAATTTGCTTATTATGAATTGTAAAATATTGAAAATGACCTAAAGTGGGTCAACCAAAACATCAACCAAAACAAGGATCGCTTAAATTTAACTCTTGCCTAGAATAGTTAAACAGATAGTGAACGAAAGCTTCTTAATTGCAATTTAGGCAAATATTAAACGAAAATAGAATCTATCTAAATAGATGAATTATTAAATATCATCTGAAAGATATTTAAATGTATTCTTAATGTTCAAATTATTAGTCGACA
>NW_024002626.1:531-4430 GCF_014805625.2 Glossina fuscipes
TCTTGTTTTGCTTTTATGATCTTTATTACATAATTCTTTTAATACTACATTTTTGAATTTTTGTTTTTTATCTTTCACTTTTTATTTATTTATTATTTTTTTTTTTTTTTTTTTTTTTGTTATTTTTTTGTAGAATTAAATATTTTAAAAATTGTTTTTTAAGGCGTAAAACATCATCAAAAAAATTGACATACACTAGATTGTAGTTGTTGTTGCTGTTGATGTTATCGTGTTTTTGTTTTTTTTTTTCTTCTTTTTTTTCATTCTAATTTATAAATAGTTTATTATTCTTATTTTTTATTTATTTTTTTTATTTTAAATGTTAGTTGTTTCAGTTGTATTTAATAATAAATATACATGAATGTTTTTCTATGTATATATACTGTATATGTAAATGTATCTGCATGTTTATATATATATATATATATAGTAAATTTTTTCATATTGTTTTGTTGTTGTTCTTGTAATAATAATAATAACTATAATGATAATAATAATAATGAAAGTGAAATAATATCAATGATAATAAATAATAATAATAATAATAATAATAACAATAAGTAATAATAATAATTGTAAGGTGTAAATAGATTCTTTTTATCTTTGAACGAATCTTTTATACCCATCATTTAAAATAGTTTGACGTTAACTGTTGAAAATTGAGTAAGCCCAAGTCTATTTCAAACGAAAAAATCCCTAATGAAAACGATCCAATAAATATCCATGTTTTTTCGTTGTTATTTAATCTTGAAAGTTTTGTTATGTTTTTTTTTTTAAATTTTCAAACTTGATTTATGAAATTGAATCAAATATATTATCTATGTTAAATTAACTTGGAATCTCATACCGATCAAAACCAACTTTTGACTACTAATCTGATTGCTACAAACGGTGATATGTATAAAAAAAATAAATAAATAAATAAAAAATATATTCAATTTCAAAAAAATAGTTTAAAAAAAGTTTTGATCATTGAATTCATATGTAAACGCACGTATTTTAGTGGATTTTTTTTTTTTTTACTTTTTTTTTTTAATAGTGAAACTGTAGTTTCATTAATTGTCTCTGGAATAATGTTATAGAAGAAAAAATTTAATTTAATTAAATTAATGAGCAATAAATTAATCAATGAATGATATGTAAAAAACAATAAAGGTATTGAGCATTTTCGTCAGCGAAATAATTGAAAATCCAGCTTAATGCATAAATAATCCAGATTAATACATAGTGTTTATTAATTAATAAATTTAAAAAAATCACAAAAATCAATTTTAGCGTACGTAGGTAAACTTTTAGTAATCTAGACGTGAAGATCCTTCTCGCACCATTCTTCTATCCGGGTACACATAATCTCGCTGCAATGAACGGCAGATATATGTAAATTTCTTGAAAATTTTAAGAATAACAGTCACAGATGACTAAGAGAAAACAAAAGAAACCAGAACGTGACAACTTTCTCCAATCACTTTATCCGTTAAATAGCAACAAATTTATATGAGAATATAATCAATGGAAATAAGTTTGCGAAAACTTCAAACTCTGATCAATAAGAACATAGTTTATACATCTCGTGTTCTATTTGTCGAACACATCGTACATATAGAACTTATTCAAATTGTTTTCATTACAGTTAGTTATTTTTCAAAAAAGTAATATGGTTATAGTGTCAAAATTCTTTCAATATTTTATGAAAATTTCAAACTGACCTTATGAAATTACCCGGGATCCGTGTTTTGTCGGAATTTATGCAACGTATGCGAAATAAAAATGTATTTTAAAAATCCACGTGAATAGATGAAAGTCGAAGTCTATATACAATCATGTCAATGTATATTAGAAAGTGAATTTTTAAAATTTATTGGAAATTGTCTGTTTGACACCCTACACTTGCGATAGATACATCAGTATATTAAGTTTGTGCGTCTATTTTTGTTTTTATCTCTCTCAACTCACTCAGATGGAGTTAAGATACGCCCACCTGATCATTATGACGATCGATTCGGAATCACTTTCCGCTTATCTGCCTCTTTTGTTTTCGTGTGTTCAACCTACAGATCGTAAATTTGGAAATATTTTAATGAAATTCGGTACATAGACGTTTTTCAATCCAAGCACAAACACTATTGAAAATGGTTCGAATCACTTCTCAAAGCTCACTTCTGATTATTGGTTATATGAATAACTGTAGGGTGATATAGGATATTTAATGGTGACCCGTGACACGCTATAGTGCTTCAACTTGTCTTCATTTATGTTCTATTATAGAAATGATCTGTAACTTATCGGAATCCATGTTAAATGGACAAAAACGTGTACAATATCTGACGTAAGCAAATTATGTACAACTCACTACATTTCGAAAACTAAGATATCAGTAATGGATACTGGAGTACAGGCATCAACACACAACATCAAGTAAACAATACAATCATTGATTCGAAACTCAAATAGAAGTGTATCCATGCACCCATGTATAGGTAAATATCGATCGCTGCTCCGTTTTTTTTACTTTTTTTCTCGTTTTTCTAACACGTACGTTACTTAATTGGTCAATTTTCTCAATTTTCACGGTCAAGGTCACATTACCGTCACTCGGATTAGAAAATTTCGTTTATATTTACTTTCAACGCATGGGACGATGAGAATGACACATTAACATCTGTTAGGAAAGCAAATGTGCATCTAAACCGCAACCGTTTAATGTTGACGTTGATCTTAAATTAAAATTTTTTCTTCCGAGAGGTATGATAAACGTTTGCATAAGTACATACATACATAATTATTGACGGTCTTCATAAGTGGAATTGATTTAATCACATTTGTTTGCTTGTCGCCTAAATGGAATCAAGGCTTTGGCTATAAAACCTAATAAGCAAAATGTACACGAGTATGTCTTTGCTATATTTTGTGATCAAATATCGTCCACAAGCTAATAGTGGCGAAGCTGCTGGACTGCTATCTCCATGCACATTTGTTTAAATTAGTTTAAAACAAGCTTTCAGTGCCTTAGTGGAATATGAACATGAAAAAACTTATCTTCTCCATAGAAGACATTAAAGTAACATATGGTGTTTTTCAACGATTGCGGCATCTCGAAAAAGCAGAAGAAAATTTTATGTATCCATTATAACACCCAAAGATCTGATTTGACTAATAAAAGTGTGCCTATAGTAAAAAATAGTAATAGATTCACTAGACCTTCACGCTGCAATCTGCTTGGAGCTTTAAATAAGCATAATATTGAATGTGCGCTTTGATAAAATTAAAAAAAAAAAGTAAAAAAAAAAATCAAGAATAGGGCCTAACTATACAGTAAAGTATAAGAGCTTGAGATTTGGTCGAAAATTTACGCAAAATTAAAAATATGCGAATGCAAAAAAATTTGTGAGGACCTTTTACACATTAAGAAGGATTTCACATTGTCTTATGTAAAATGCCGAATACTTAAATTGCTACATGAAATTAAAAGTTTTCAATAAATAAATATTGTCAAAATAATTTTAAAAATGTTTATTAAAAAACAGAGAAAAACAAAAGGATATTATATATAATTTTTTTTTCTTTTTTTTTTTTTTGTATAAGGTATATAAATATTCCTGTGTATATAAACATATTTAAACATAAATATATATACTAAAAAAAAAAAAAAATTAGACGTATTTTATCGTAAAGTATACAATATATGTTTCCATACATATACACATACACATATATATATATATATATATATATATATACATATATATATACATGTATATATATTTTCTTTTTCTTTTATGAACAACTTCAAAATAAACTCTTTTTTAAATAAATTAAACATAAACTCTAAACATTAAAATAAAACTAAAATATGTAATATATACATATATATATATATATATATATATATATATATATAT
>NW_024002626.1:4530-6307 GCF_014805625.2 Glossina fuscipes
TATATATATATATATATATATATATATATATATATATATATATATATGTATATGCTCATATACATATTTAGGTGGAAAAAGAAGAGTTTAACAATAACAAATACAAAAAATATACATTTTGTGGTTTGTAAGCGCGTTATGTCAAAAACGTACAGTAGTGCTTTACAAAAAAAAAAAAAAGAAACAAAAAGAATTAAGAGAGAAGGTGAATTACATGAAACGAATATATTTTTTTAATGACTAGTTTTAATGTAATTAGCAAGATAAGCAAAATTTCATATTTCCCAACCTATCCATAAAGAGCAAAAGGGATATCCAGACGGAAAAGTATAGCAGAACAAGTCCGAGAATCTATCGAATCTTAGCCGTTGTGGGGCACATGCCAAAACGGTTCAATTTAACAATAAAGCCAAATCTCAGATAAAAGATTGCAATTTACGGGCAGTGTCCCATAACATTTCTTTCTCTTATATATTTATTGTCATTGTTATTATTTTCAATAACTTGAACGAGTTAAAAAAATATCGGCGATAGAAAACTGCAATTGTAAGAGGAAGAATATGAATATGTATAAATTTTATGAGAGACATGAAATGATGTTTCCTTGTATAGTGTTTAGGTTATGAAACTATTAAGTTGATTGTTAAGGCAGCATAAAAAAACGAAAACGAAAAAGTCCAAAATATTTGTTCCAATTCATCTTTAATAAACACTAATCGGTCAAATTCAAGGTACCCAATACCTCAAACCAATGAAAACATTTTTGCATTCAACTTTGCAAAGCTCCGACGATTGGTTTTTCAATTTAGCCTTAATATCTACCAAAAATTGGACTTCAATTAAGAGCAGGATTTTTTTGCAAGTGAACTCGTATTTGCGACAGAATCACGATCGTTGTCAATCTTGACTTACTTGGGATTGAAAGTTCCTAATAATAATAACAACCCCCGCCCCTCTCCACCCTCACCTTTCTCTTACCACCAGTCTCTTGGGTATGGAAATATCATATAATTTTAATTTTGTAATCTTTGAGAATAAAATGCATTCTTAAGCATTTCAATTTTTGTTAGCTAAATTTACTCTCGTATGCGTCCCTCTCTCCGTGCTATGTCATGTATATATATATATATATATATATATATATATATATATGGGTGTGTATGTCGCCTTTATCGACAATCAATTTTGTTTAGAAAATTCGATATGATATGACATCGCCTCACCGTCTCCTGTATACTGTATACTACTGTACGTTTTATATTAAAAAAATATAAATTTGAAAAAAAAAAAAAAAATTGAAAATACCACTAAAATGTTCTTTGTTAGTAGGGTTCTTAGAAACAAAAAAAATAAAAAATAAATAAAAATATTAACAGAGAGAGAACGTAACAAAGTTAACTTAATAATATCATCAATTTTTAAAAACTAGATAAACATCATACGTGATTAACAAAACAATGTTACTCTGAAGAAACTGTAAAAACTATACATTTTTTTTTTAAAGTAATTTATGTTTTAATTAATATTAATATCAATTGAAAAGTTCGGTGTAAAAAGCAAAAAACAAAAAATCAGAAAAATTCTAGAGTTGTTTTTAAGTTTTGTTTAACAAAACCACTTTTTTTTTTTTTACTTGATTATAAATAATTTCTACTTAATAAAAATGAAATAATAATAATAAAACATAAAATAAAAGCGTGTGGAATTACATTTTGTTGTTGTTTGTTTGTTTGTTTGTTTGTTTTTTTTTTTTTTTTTTTTTTTTTTTTTTTTTTTT
>NW_024002626.1:6407-7660 GCF_014805625.2 Glossina fuscipes
AAAGAAATTTTAAAAATATGCATATATTTTCACTCTTTCTACCAATGAAAAACAAGTAAGAAATTTAATATATTCCTCTTGGGGGACATCTTTGAAATTATTCAACTAAAGTAAATATGTATGAAAGCCATACATAGGGCTTATAAGAATCATTTCTGGTTAAATTACTTGCACTTTTTCCGATCAAATCCAGCAGAATATCGATCATAATGTTACATAGGTTTTTCCCATCTTATCACGAACCAATCGAAAAATATATTCAGAGGTAGCAAAATTCAACTTTGACAGGTAGACAGATGAACGATATGGTTAATTTGAATTACAGTTAAACTTTCAGGGCGAGAAATGGCCCTGCGATAGTAAAAAGAATCTTGCACTTATTTTACATGTTGCACGCTAATGTCGCATCTAACAATCTTCCAGAAATTAAAATCTTTCATCTTTGAGTCTGGAAATGGGAAAACTACGTTTTTTTTTTTTTTTTTAATCAAAAACTTAATTATAATGGCAATGTTCAATTATATAAGTTTGAAGACAAATTATAAATATCTACCACTTTTTACACGTGCGTAACATAACGTAAAATTTGAGAGAATAGATAAATAGTAACGCTGAGATTCTGGTTAAATGTAACGTATATATACCAAGATCAAGAAATTTTGTATTATGCACGCCCAACAGCGTTACTACCCTACGCGTCCGCGATCGCAATGCTTACGTGTTCAAATCGTTGAAATGGTCCCGTGATTAAAGTCCTCTGACTCGTATATGGATTGAACGGATGCATATAATTATTATGTATTTGGTATACACTTCGATATTGGAAGGTATTATGAATAACATAAATAGAACGTAACATATTTAATTTCTTACTTCTTTTCTTTCAGCGGTGACAAAAAAAATATTACAAGGCATGATTAAAAAAAAAAAAATTATATATATATATTACAACTGGAAACACTAAAGTTAATATCTTAAAAACAAATTAATTAAAATATAGAAATACATAAACAGCCAAACATTACGTAAAAGTAACAAACAGTAATAGATTCAAACAAAAAAAATTGCGTTTTATAATTAAAAAAAAAATAAATAAAATAAGAATAAAAAGGATTATAAAAAAAGTTATGATATTATATATTTAATGTCGTTTTTGTTTTTCAAGACTTACAAACGAGAAGTACTCACTAAATAGTTTGAAAATAGTAGGTCTTCGCGTTATCATTTTTGTAAGAATGAATGCAAAATAATTT
>NW_024002627.1:0-1299 GCF_014805625.2 Glossina fuscipes
GTTTAAAGTAATTTCAAGCAATTGAATCTCTTTGGAAATGCAGTTAACATTTACGAACCGCTTTTTGAAAAAGAAAAAACATTTGCATATATTTTCACACTGTTCAAAAAAAAATTTCCAAACTACAAGAAAATGTTAAGCTCTTCCGTAATTTGAGTTGTAGTCTATTCATAACCTTTAAAATTCTCATTAAGCTTATCCGCATTAGCAAAAAATTCTCGGATTTATCGCACAGCAAAAGTTTTCCATAATTCTTCCAACGGATATTTAAATTTACAGTCTGTGTGCGGTAATCGTAACGAATAGTATTCAAAGCTATTTCCCACCTTAGCTTGTAGTCGACGGCTTGATAAGTACACATACTTTCTTGTATTTTAACTGAGATAAATTTGAAATTTATTAGAAATACGAACATTTGTGAACGCCCAATCACTGATTCAGCCTACACAAACTACTACGACCAGTGAAAGTACCGTATCTGATGATGTCGAGTTTGCAAAAAAATAATAATAATAAATTCAATGGTTGATTTAGTCAGAAAAGCCTCGCGTAAATATAATCTGACTGGAATTATAGAAGTTTTCAGAATTCCTTCACTCGCTCATACAATTCACATATCCAACAAGGTTCAAGGAATTACATTCAATTCACATCAATTGATTTCTAACAGATTCTCATTACATTCAATTTCAAACTTTTTTTTTCTTGGGGGTACATTAATTTCGTCAAATCGTTTGGAGCATGTAGAAGCAAGCGTTAGAGGCCCTATAGAGCACGCATACTCTTGAGGAGTATATCAAATCTGTCTCTTCATCTTGTTCGCAAAAATGAAGACTTCGGCTGCAGATTTCGATTACGTCAGTTCAAAATTGGATGCTGGTCAAGAATATATGTGCTTTAGGGCGTCTCTGAAGTTTCTTTCTGCATTTTGTAAACAAACGATAAAATGAATATGCCAGAATCCTTCCACTCCGGGTATAAAGGGACATTATACAATGAGTGTACTAATGATTTCAAAATGGAGATAACGTTTCTATGACATAGACGACGGAAAATACAGCATACAAGAATATAGAACACTACAAGCAGAAGATATTTGTTTTCCTCCTACTGTGAGAGAGAGAGTTTTTAGTTTCAAGGGTGAACAATTTTGTTTTGGAAAAGTAACATATGCATTTTGCCAGATTTTCAGCCTCATTTCTAAAGTATGCATTCCTGTGAAATTTAAAATTGGTTAGGCTTTATGTGGGGAATAAGAGTGGGCGTAGTTCAATTTATTACTCGAGCTCTTTATTTCGT
>NW_024002627.1:1309-1649 GCF_014805625.2 Glossina fuscipes
ACGGAGAGGGGATTCCAGGTTTAGCTTAGCTGTCATCCCTGAATGCCTAATGGGACTGTTAACTTTCACTGATAGGGGATGGCAGGTTTAGCTTAGCCGTCATCCCTGAATGACTAATGGGACTGTTACCTTTCACGGATAGGGGATGGGAGGTTTAGCTTAGCCGCCATCCCTAAATGACTAATGGACTCTCTATTGCGAAGTGAAACGGTTAGGCGGCATATTCTTTTTCTTTTACAGAATTTCGCAATCCGGTTAAGTCGTAAACAAAATAATAATAACCTTTCGGGACGAACCAAAGCAAGAGTCGGGTCACCACGCTGGTTTTTTCTCCCGCTCC
>NW_024002628.1:0-7393 GCF_014805625.2 Glossina fuscipes
TCTTCTGAAACTAAATTTAAATAAATGTAAGAAGATTTCTTTCTCAAGAAGGAAGTCATCCATTACTCATTCATTCATTATTTCGTTGATTCCGACACGAGGACGTCGATTCGTTCACAGGTTTATTTATTTACTTATTTATTCTACTTATACATGAAGCTCAACGAAAACAAGTTGACAGTAATAAATAAAATAATAAAACAAATAAGAAGGAAAAAAAAGGAAAATAAAAAAAAGCATTTACTCAAAAAAAGGAAAAGAAGCAAAGCATTTACACAACTAGCATAGAGTCGCCCCCAAAACCAGCACAGGACCAAATTTCAAATGAACTCCTAAGCCATCGCAAACATGTATAAGCTTGACAACCGATAATAGTTAAAAATAATTGATTTTCGAATCATAATGACTTTTTAAGGTTAGGAGCAAGTTTTAGTAAGACATAGGAAAATCGCGCGTATTAAGCAATGGTGCTTTAATGGACTTTAACGAGTCCGATAATGAGAATAAGTGGTAGACATCATTTAGGTTCTTGTAAACAACTCTGAGCGGGTTAAACAGCTCATAACTTTTTAGGGGTTCCATTTGACCGTAGGTTACGTTTTAACTTGCGTATTGAACTTTCTTTAACCAAAGCTAGGTCCTCGCTTGGTTTTATACAGAGGTGGTCCAGCAGAGCTGGATGACCCTTATATTACGAAAAGGCTGTACATGTGTTTGGTCAGACCTATACTCGAGTATGCCGTCGTGTGGTCTCCTTCCTATAGGTGCTATGTAGATTCAATTGGATCCGTTCAAAAGTAATTCTTGCTGTTTGCGCTTAGGAATTTGGGTTGAGACCCGATTGCCTCCCTTTCTCTCTATGAAAAGGATGCTTCTATTATCCTTACCGTCAATTGAGAAACGTAGATTTATTCTTGGGATTTCCTTCTTAATCAAAGTAATAAATGGTACTATTGACTCGCCCGCATTACTTGGTAAGATAAGATTTGAAGTCCCTAACCACTTCTCTAGGCACTTTATCTTGATTAAACTTAGTCAATGTAAGCACAATTAAGAGCACAGAGCTGTTTGCAGAAACCTAACTGATGTCTATCACTTATTCTCATTATCGGACTCTTCAAAGCCTACTAAAGCAACTTTGCTTAATACGCGCGATTTACCAATGTCGTACTTAAACTAACATTTCATTCATTGTTTTTAACGTGTTGGTTATCAAGCTTATGCATGGTTGCAATGATTTAAGGGTTCACTTACAACCTGGATCTGTTCTTGTTGCGGGCGTGCTTCTGTGCTAGCTGTGTACATGCTTTTTTTATTTTTTCTTTCATTTTTTCTCTCTCTCTGTTTTTATTTATATATAATGAATTATTATTTTTAACTTTTTAATTTATATTTAGTTTACTTTGTTATTATTATTCTCCTTTTTACCTTCCTTTTTATTCTATACTAGTCTTTAAAACGATTAGCAAAAGATTCTTTTTTTTTAAGATGCACTGAATTCGACTGTAATTTTCTTTAGTTGAATTTCATGTATAAATGGGTAAAATAAATATATAAATAAATAAATATGAAACATTATATTCCTGTTCCGTGATTAAAAAATAACAAACTAACGATAGAAATTAATAAAACTATGTATTATAATAAAAAAGCATGCCTATAAGACATTTGAAACGCGTCTTTGGCGAAACACGATTTTCAAAAGGGCGTATAAAGCAGCTTCAACATGTTCCGTTCATCTCACTCAAATTTTTTTCTAAAGAGAATTACATAGAGACGATTTTCAATTAACGAATTTAAATATTAATCATTAACAGAAAACCGCCTTTTTTGGTTGAAAATTGGCAAAAATACAAATGTCAATCAGATATAAACCGATATTAGCATTATAAAAAAACTAAACTGTTGTAGGTACACCTCCTTCAATTAAATATCCCACGCGAGAGTGCCTTCCGTGTTTTAATAGTTTTCGAAAATGACTTCATTTTTCGTACTTAAATATATGCTCGATAATCTCTTCAAATATTATTATTCCATCACCGCTATTTCCATTCAAGAAGAATTGTGTCCTCTTTTACAAAGTATTACATGGGCGTTACACTTTAAGTCCAACAAGAAAGAAGCTTGAAAAGAAATAAATGGAGCGTTTTGTACTTCCGTTTTCTAAATCAAAAGAAGTTTTGTTTTTTGCCTAGATCGTTCTCATTATGTCAATTTATATGAGGTCGGGGTTATTCTTCACGAAAAATAGTCTTTTGCTAAGCGCTAAACCGCAAACGGTTTATAGCAGGTATTTTTTGCTTAACTTGGGTTTTATCTGCCGATTTAGTATCTTACATAACAACACATGTTTGCGTATTTGTCGATGCATAACCAGAAGCATAACTACACAACTACTAAAGAAAACTTGTGGGAAATATGCAGCAATGTTCCTAAAAACGAAAAGCTAGGAAAATGAGGAATTACAAAGGATAATATCTCACGGGAAAGGTTCGTAGCATTTTTGATTAGTATTCAGTTGTCATAAAAAGAAATATCTGGGCCTTTACTATTGAAATTTTGAGAACGTAGCACTTATTTACTACTTGATGAGGTTTAAATACGATGAGAATTAAAACTCGAGTACAATAAACCGTAAAAAAAAACCGAAAAGCGTTGAAAGAAGTCGTTTAAACTCCCCACTAAAACCGTAACGATTTTCAAACTAGAAGGACACAATATGATTTTGAGCTCATATGGATCCCGTTCGGACAGAGGGTGCTTAGCTAAGTAATGAGTAAGTTAGAATTAGGAGTGGACTTAGTCATTCAAGGGGACATGCAGATAGGTTGAAGTAATCTGAGCCGGAGCAGTTGATTTTCCGCTCAGACACGTTAAGACGTGCCAAGCTAAACAATGGCGACTGGAGAGACTTCCATTTGCCAGGAAGAGACTGCTTGATTGTTAAACGTGAGTATAATCGAAATATGGCATAAGAAAAATAACGTGATAAACGATCGCAATGAAAAATCGCTCTCCTTCTTAAAATCGAAACGCAGTACTCTTAAAATCAAATAATAAATACATAAGACAAAGCATTGATAGAATTTAAAAATAAATAGAACTTTAAATTTTTTTAGTAAAAGTTTTTGTTATTGTTTCTATAAAATATGAAATAAACAAAATGTGCATTAAATTTACGATTTATGTAAATAACATTTTAGGATTGTTGGTGATGCATGTTACTTATTGTTGCTCTATTTAATGTTGTATACTGGAAGCGTAAAATTTACATTCACTCCTACGATATGCTTCATAAATGTTTGCGTACATTACAAGATAAACACAAAAAAAAGAAGGAAAAAAAAAATGTGCACATTTGCATAAAAGAAAGGGAAGCAAGGAAAAACACAAAAATAAAAATAGATTAAGTAAAATGTTTTCTAAAAGTGTAATCATTACATAGAATTGGCATTGCCTTTCCATTGCCGCAGTTTATACGGAAAGAAAATTTCACAATAAAACAAAGAAAAAACCAAGCCAAATCAAAATTTGTGGGGCAATAAAACTACAGTTTTCCTACTTCGTTTATGTCAATATCTTTGAAATCATTGAAGCCGCACAAAATTACTGTAAAATTAATTGTTTGCACTCCTCTTTAATTTCTGCTTACTCCACCCTGAGTGGGGGTTGTACCAGCGACAACGAACTAAACCGATAGTCAGACATTTTGTTCAAAATTTAAACTAGGATGTTATTGCAGACTTCTTGTGTTTGTTTTATGAGTAACACGAGTAACACAGGCAGGCATTTAAAAGTTTACTCTTTTATGCTGATTATTTGCATGGACACGCACTTTGTTAATAGTTTGTTGATACGTCGCCGCACTCTGGCGGAAGCATATACAATTCTGTGTTTTTAAATGAATATACCCCATAGAATGCATATAAGTGTGTATGTACGAAAAAAGACTAAATCACAGCTGTGCAGGCATGTTTTCTCTTCATCGTTTATTTCGAAGAATTGAAGAATTCTAAATTCCACGTTCGTCAAATGCTTTGGCAAATTTCAATGAAAATTTTCATTTCAAGAAATATGAAATATATTTTTCGACCTTTAATCCACAAATGCAGAAGCAGGCTTCAAAAACCCTATAAAATATATAAATTCTTGGCCAATTTGCAATTTTGAATGCACCTAAACATGTCCGCCTATTTATCTCTCCATCTAACTGTTTGCGCAACTTTGTAGCATTTGTGGCAAAAATTCCACTCTTAGCGAAAATATCACCTAAAAATTTGCAAAAGAATTAGGAATTGACCTAAACTTTTCAAAGGACGTTGCTACAACACCCACACACGTCAATATATCAGAAAATGTTGTTTTAAAAATGGAAAAATCAGTCGCGCCCACTTTATAATATAGTGCATGAAAACTTAGTTCTTGTATTTCTTTTATCCGTTTCACGATAATGGTGATGGGCATGAAAGATTCGGCCACGACCGAGTGAAATTTTCTTATTATTGTTATTATTATTATTATTATAAATTTAGCCAGAGTATTATTATTATTATTATAAATTTAGCCAGAGTATCAATTCTAAGACTAAAATCTTAAAGCACTAACATCTAAGGCTTTCGGCTTTATTAAAAACACTACCGCACTTGAGATTTGAACCCACGAGCATTGACAGTTGCTACTCGAGACTCTCGCCTACTCGGCCACTCAGGCGGATCTGGAATTTTCTTAATCAATACTTTTGTTCTAGTTTTAAGAGGACAACGTCGTTGCATTGTTAACAGTTGCTGAGTGTGCGTCGCGAATTTGTTACTCCTCGTGGTTTTGGTCGGATGTTTTTTTCAATTATATGCTATCCTTTTCTTTACACTGCCCGAACATCTCGATCATAAAGAGAAATGGTTAAACAGTTTGTACCGATTAGTTAACCAAAGTCTAACGCGATTTGAAAGGTTCCAAGTATAAAAAGAAAAAATTCCTATGTTCTCAAAAACAACATTAAATACAACTTAAAAAAGGATTTTAACAATGCGGAGATTTGCAAGATAACTAAGAGCACCAGAGCGAGTAATAGGATATATCTATGCTTCTTAAGTATGGCAAAGGGTAGTTACAAGCGCTATATTCTCCTAACTTTCATTTAATGTAACTGTGTAAATGTTTGTAGCAATATTTCAGATTAAATATTTCACAACATCTATCACACTATTGTTAACTATATGTAAAAATCGCACATATTAAATATTCCATTTTTTTATTTTGAATTAATGTAAAAATCTTTGTCTAACGAATGCTTCCCCACGGATATTGACCTGTCATTCACGACATTTATTCATCGTTACTGCAAAATAGTATGCCGCTAATCGAAAAAGTTTCGATATACTTTCATATAGGATGTGAACTTTTCACATTGAATCCTCGCAATAAGTAAAAAGTGGATAATATATCCGAAAAAGTCTCTGTAGTTTGATTAATGTTTATGAAATTTATTTGCACGACGAACGAAAGACATCATCATGAACATAGTCGCCCTGTGTACTTAAGTACATTTTAATGTAATTACAACGAAGTAGAATATTGAAATCAAAATTTTTTCAATTAGTTGTTGAATGAAATGGTTTTATATGTAAAGATGTGTTTGTATTGTAATTCAACACAATAATCATTGTAATGAGTAGTTTTCACAAGAATAATGCCAACTTATCCTCTATATTATCCACTATATTTTTCGCATTATATCAGTATATTCAGCAAAGGAGATAAAAGCAGGATATGAAAAGCGGAAACTCAAAAGTTAATGTGAGATTGAATGGCCAAAGCTCATTAAAATCATTTATATACGCCTTGTTAACTGATAATGCGATAAACATACATATGCCTTGTGCTATCGGCCAGGATTTACAATATAAAGGGCTATGCAATGCGTTTCTCTTTTTAATTCGATTGAAGGCACAGATTCCACGAATTAATAGAAGGTTTTGCGAACGATTGTCATTCATTTCGATAAATAATGTTGAAAAAGTAAAAGAAAACAGAATGAATTGAATTAAGTTTTAAATATTAAAATATGTATTCATGGTTAAATCATTATTTTTACAAATCTTTTTAACGATTTTGAGCTTTTCATTACGTTGTCATAATAATAAAACTCTCAATATACACAATATTCGTTCATGGGAAAATGTGAAAACGTATTTAATTTTTCATATTCTGTTTCAATACGTTTCAATTCTCTTTTCAAGCCTTTCATATTTCCACGCATTAATGAAAGGGCCCGGAGAGCGCTTGATTTGGGATTTGCTTATTTATGAGATGCAAGAAAAAATAAAAAAAATCGAACTCGGTTTAACTTATATAAAAAGGTCACTACGGAATTATAAGTCCATAGAATGTTTGACTACTTGAAAACTTTGAAAAGTTGAATTTAGACACTTTCGTAAACTCTTCATTTATATTTGCGTTTAAAATCCGCCGTTTATGGTAATTAGACAGAAATGCGCTATATTTCTGAAGCCGTGGACACCATTCTTATATATGTACGTTGAATAGTAAATATTAATGTAGGTTTTTATTTAAGTTGTCGATGATGCCGATTTACATATGGGAACGTTCACAATCCGCAATAAGTAAAACAATTATATTCGATTGTGGCCGTCTTTTGTACCCGTCACCTTTGTCCTGAAATATACAAAAAAAGTAAAAGAACTCAACTTTCATGCATTATAATATTAATTTTTCTATTTTCAAAAGAGAAGCTTTTGTCAGATGAGCGAGTGGGCGCTGTAGACATGTCCTTTGAAAAGTTTAGGTAATTTTCAAACTCTTTTGCGAACTTTGCAGACTATGTATTCATTTTCGCTAGAGGGAGAATGTTTGTCACCCATGCTACATAGGTAGACAGACTTTGAAAAAAAAAGTAAATTTTTATAACCCACAAAATCGGGTAAGCGTAGTCATTTTTATACAAGTACTTCAGCATCGCCCATACGATATGCGTTCAAGTCTTTGTAAACTTATCTGCTACAGTTTATAAGTTATGATCAAAAAACTCATTTTTTACTCCTTTTGAAAATCAGAGGTCTTTGCATTCGATCGTTTTGGCCCATTTTCAAATCCAATCTGCGCGCAAGAACTGGCAATGTCCCCGCCAAACTTGAAGTCGATAACTTCGTTTTCGCGGCCAAGGGAATGTTTACAGTAGATATTGCACAGGCGAACAGATGGACGTGCGTAAATTGATTCAGAATTTGATGCTAGTCAAGAATGTAAATACTTTGTGGAATGTCTGAAGCTTGCTTCTTGACATCGCAAACGTTTTGATAATATGAATATATACCTCATCCTTCCTCATCTAGCGATACGGACTGTATCTTAGTAAAAGCGAATTTCATAACAT
>NW_024002629.1:0-3577 GCF_014805625.2 Glossina fuscipes
CAAAGATGTTCTCATTACCAATAATGCAAGTGCGGTCGCAGAACATACCCCGTCTTCAATATGGTCTCACCATCAACTATCTTCGCAACACAACCAATCACAACAACAGCCGCAAGCATATTCAGCTCATTATAATTATCACAATCCTTCCTCAGGAAAGAATAAAACAGCATCATCCACAACGCATACTTATCCTGTGGGTGGTGGGGGAGGAAATGGAAACAACGACCGCCATCACCATCACCATCGAAGCGCAAGCCCTCCGACAGTTACCCGCACTATTACTGCTGATAAAGAAAATCAACCGAGGGAGAGTCGCAGGCGGCGAGCTTCGTTGCGCTCACGATCTCGATCACGCTCACGTTCCAATGAACGATTTTCACGCCGCTCTCGTTCTCGCGACCGTCGCATTAATGAACGCGAAAAATCCCAAAGACAATTTCGCAACAAATCGCCACCTGTTGCAGGTGGTTGCGATAATTCCAGGTACGAGCGCCGCCGGGGGGGTGGAGGAGGTGGTGGCAGTATTGGTGATCGGCGCCGTATGATGGTGAACAGCAGTAATATAAGCGGAGGGGGAGAGCGCAAGGCAAATGCTACAAGTGGTAGTCGTTCAGCGAACCATTCATCGAACTCACCACGCAGTCGCTCGCCTTCTTTGGATCGCGTTAATAAGAGTAAGAGATCTCCTAGTACTGGCCGTGGTCAATTGCGCGGTGTGGCTAGCTGTGCGACGTCGCCAGAGTCACGCCACCACCACGAGTCTAAAAAACGTCAAAGATGCCGTGATTTCGATGAGAAAGGGTACTGTGTTCGTGGTGAAACTTGTCCGTGGGATCACGGTGTTAATCCGGTTGTGTTCGAAGGATTAAACAACACAGCTTTGATAAGTATGTCGTTACGTGAATATAATCCTGATGCTCCAGATCTTTGGTCTCGCGCGGGACCTCCCAGTGCAGCTATGGTGAACGCTGCAACCCCGGGGACCTTAATCGCTAGCTCTGCAGCTGCTGGTATAAATCCATTTTCCGGAACTACACGTACTGGTGGCGTTATGATGGGCGGCCCCGGAGCACCTGTTGGATTTTCTCAAGTGCAAGGTCCTGACAAAGTCAGTAACGGCGCCGCGGATTATGTGCGCACTGCAGCTGGAGTTGGATTTCGGGCAGCAGCTCCGATGATACCTTTTCCTTTTAATCCGGCCGCGGTAACTACTCCTTTACAGCGCGAACTTATACCCATACCAGTGGTTGATGCCACTGGCGGAGCAGTCGGTGTTGGCGGCGATGTAAATGCCACCCTACAAGCACAGGGTAAAAGGCGTTTTGAGTTGGAAGACTCTGTGGCTATAGCCGAAGGGCCACCCAAACGTAAAATTCCAGCACATAGCCGACTTGGGCCACGTGTACCTAGCATGCAAAACTGCTCACTTGAACTACGCAAAGTACCACGTGGTCTTAACACTATTGCCCACCTGAATAACCATTTTGCCAAATTCGGAAAAATTGTTAACATCCAAATCTCTTACGATAGTGATCCGGAAGCTGCTATTGTAACCTTCTCTACACACGCCGAAGCTAACGTGGCATATCGTAGCACTGAAGCCGTGTTAAATAATCGTTTTATTAAGGTCTTTTGGCACACATCTGCTGACACCCCGATATCCGGAGATGGTAATACCGTCATAGGTCAACAGACGGGAGGAGGACGCAAGAATAGTCAATATCATTTAAATAATGTGCCAGCTATACCAACTCCATCAGCAGATTCAGCAAAAACGGCCAATGTTAGTCAAAATCAAGCTGGTCCGAATGTAAACAACAATAATAATAATGCAAGCATTCAAGATGCCACGACAATCGCTAACACGACAGCAAACACAACTATCACCACCACAACTGCAGTGGTCGCCACCCATGTACCGACACCCTCCTTAAGACTCAAGAACAATGTACCACCACGCCCCGTTGGCGTA
This sequence comes from Glossina fuscipes, assembly GCF_014805625.2. Taxonomy (NCBI): domain Eukaryota; kingdom Metazoa; phylum Arthropoda; class Insecta; order Diptera; family Glossinidae; genus Glossina; species Glossina fuscipes. The sequence continues at coordinate 1,976 of NW_024002629.1, forward strand.
GCAAATGCTATTATTCGCAAAAAACAAGAGGAACAGGTAAAAGCTGTAGCCCAACTGGCCAACGGTTTACGCAAACGTAAGCAGGAACTTTTGCAAAGCTATTTAAAGCAAATGAAATCAGCTTTAGAGTTAGTAGAACGATGTGAACCATCAGATCCTCAACGTGGTAAAACTTTGGACACAATCAAAGTACTTCAGGGAACCATCGACAGATTACGCAAAGAAATTGCTACCGAACAGGAGCAAATGCAAGCTCAAATTCAAAATCAGCAACCACCACCGCCAGTGAAAAAAACTAAGGAGCAGCAGAAAAAGGAATTGCTTGATATTGAGTTGGAGCTATTTGCGCAACAGCAGGAGGGCAATGATACTACTGCTATACAAAAGCGGCTAGAGGAATTACAGCGAAGTCTTGGTATAGTGCCTGGTAGTACTCCGTCGACTGCTATTACTCCAACAGTCCAGGGTTCCCCTAATAATCTGGCCAAATCCAGTCATTACATGGCTGCGAGCAGGAATACCGCGCGTGCACGAAACTCCTATCCTGAAGGTTCCACCCGCGTAGACAGACGTCCTAAGACCATTGTGGTAACGGGTTTTAATAGTGAAGAAGCTGATTTTGTTCTAGGACACTTTAAGGTAGTTTAAAATATAAATTAAACTCCAATTTGTAATCATTTTTTTAATTATCTATAAATAGCATTTCGGGGAAATTACAAAGCATGACATGGATTTGGAAAAACCTCAGCTGATACTCTCTTACGCTACACGTATAAACGCTGAACAGGCGATATTGAGAGGCAAACTATTTAAGGATAAACGTTTGCAAATTGTTTTTGCTCCTGTTGTACAGACGTCAAACGTAGCCTCCAGCGTTTTTAATAAAATGAGACCGATAGCCAGTCCAGTGTATAAAGAAGCTACAACAGCAGAACTCAACAAAACAAACCAGCCTCAAGAAGCTACCACAGCTGCCATATCTTCTCCCAATCCTAGCCAGTATAATAGCGAAACAGAGGCTACTGCCACGGATACTCTGCCTGAATTAAGGCTTGAAGATGAAGAAGAGGATGAAGAATCTGAAGACCGCTCGTGGCGACGTTGATTCTTGCCAAATCTAAACAAAAGCCATGCCAAACGTAAACAACATAGTCTAAGGTATAGGCTTTAAAAATATACTTCACGTAATATATTGTACGAAAATTTAGACGCATGCAATACCCAAATAATTGTGCGCTAAAAAGCGTAGCAATTTCAGTACTTTTTTCTTTTCCTCTTGTAAATTCAAACAAATCATTAATTTCGTAATATCAGGAACATTACAAGCACACAAAGAGATATTTTAAGCCAAGCTTTTTCAAATCCAGGAGTTCAACAGCGGAGACTCGAAAAAATAAGTTAAATTCTGAAATTATTGCTAACTTATGGCAAAAACAACCTTGAAAACCTCTCAATATTCATTAGACCTACAAAACACGTGGGATTCACAAAAGTGGTTTAAAAGAAAAAATATTGTGTTAGAAAAGTCCATACGTACAAACGCAGAAGTTCTAATGAAAAACCAATTCAATATTTTATCTTTCGTTTTCAATTTGCATCGTC
>NW_024002630.1:0-3934 GCF_014805625.2 Glossina fuscipes
CCAAGCCCATGTTTAATTTTTATCTAATCTCGAAGTAACATTTAAAGGTTATCCAAAGGGTAGATCTGCAATGCATATTATTCGATAACGGGATTTGATTTATTTGATATATTCTTGTTCCTGTTTGGTGACATCATGGCGGAGTATACCATTTTCAATATTTCCCACTTAGGGAACTAGTCCTATGGCTTCTCGAAAGTGCTCACAAACGTGAATTATAACCTGAGCATCCATTAAGAAGCATAACAGCAAGGCAGCAAGCGGCTATAAAATCTTGCCTTGAAACTATTTAGCGAACACTAACTAACCGCCGACTATTAATTGCAAAAGGTCTGATGGAAAGAGATAGATGTTGAAGAGGCTAGTTTATCGCTATAAATTACGCAGAATATCGTTGTATTATGGACGGGAAATTATATGCTCCCAGCTACTGTAACTACGGAAAATATTTTCCGATCGTTAGATTTATGACTTGAGTCGAACGGTCTAAAATCGTTGTATAAAAAAATGTCTAATGCGAATCTGATCTACGAATTTCTCTTTAATAAGTACTGATAAGTTATAAGACCTCTTCGCTCGAAGATTAATCTATCGTTCCTACCGGTCTTTGCTAAGCACTCTGAGTAACGACAAATAATTCTCACAAAAGAACATTATATTGAATTTTTTTTCCTTAAGGAGTGAAAGTTTTATTAAGACTCTTTCAGATGAGCGAAAGGGCGCTTGAAAATTAAAAATAAATAAAAAGCATTAATGAAAAGTAGCCTTTTATATCCAATAGCTTGTTACTCCCCAGCTTTTATTTAGTTAAGATCATGGACATTGACGCTTAGCCTTAAGCGAATACAACTTTTCTTCTTGAATTCAAATTTGAATTAAACAGAACTTAATCATGCTCTTCTCTAAGATAATCATCTATATTGAGGAAACCGGTTAGCTCATTACGAAATGAATCGGTTAAAAGTAATCTCTCCTTTCAATTATTAACACAAAAGGTAATGTTGTTTTAAAAAGAGGAAATTTATGTTAAACACACTACCACTTGACTCTTTGTAAATATCCCCATTTAACCTTATCTTCCATCAGCTATGGGAAGCTGAAATGCTAGAAAGCAATGATTACAATTTAACCTCACATCAAGGTCATCAAGGCCAAATAATTTCATAATTTCTACATGACTGCTGCTGTGCTGTGCTTTACCAACCGTGTGAGCTTAGTTGCTCGCATCAGCCCGTATTATAATCTATTATTGAAATCACATTACATTTGTAACATACACATACACGCACACACGTACACACACACATACATACATACATATATACACCGGGCACCATTTAAAAGTTGCAGTCGTAACGTTTGCCTGTCTCGCCAGCAACGGAATAACAGAGTGAATATTTTACGTGTATACTTAGTTTTCCCTCATTTCATTTTTAACAATCATAGAAATGTATTTAAAGTTCGGGATAGATTCTTATATATTTTAAATGATATCATCTATCTTTTTGCTTGCTTTTGCTAGCTTGCTACTAGCAGCTTACTTTTTATTTCGTTAACAAAGTTCTTCCTCTTTTTTTTTTCTTTTTTTTTTTTTAACTTAATTCTTCTGTTAACGTTAACTAAAGAAACGCGTGCAAGTAGCAAAAATGGTTACTCTTCAAATAGTAAAGGGTGAGAAGTGGGGAGAAAAAAAATCCTGCCGTAAACATAATGCTGTTGGTTAGAAGAAATAATACACAAAAAAAAAAAAAAAAAAAACTGCATAATCTGATAAGAAAATTGAAGAGTTTTTATACACTTTCGTATAATAATAAGTACACCGGAAAAAACTAAAGGAGAAATCAAGAGGAACTCTTTCCCTAGGATTTTGCTTGCAAGCAAGATGCCTTGCTTAAGGCTTTGACAGTCTTCTCATAAGATTACCATGGTCACTTTACATAGATCGCATATAGTTCTCTTAAGAACAGTGGCCGCTTTATGGCTATCGATAACTTTGTGGAGGCCACCTTTTACAAATTCTAGAACATAGAACTGTAAAATAGACCTCGCATCTGTTTTTCTCTCCACTTCTATATGTGTATACATATCGATATGTATATGTGACTATTTTCATTATAAATATCGAGCAAATTCCCTTTAACTATGGGATAGATATTTGCAAGGCAAAGCGTAAGGAAGGTGAGAAAGGTGAGGTAGAGAAACGAGAAAACAAAATTTGCTATTTAGTCGCACTTTAAGGAATGAGAGGTTGAAGGAATGAGAGGAAGAATTAAAGGCGCTTTTATCTCTAGGAGGAGATTGCTTGTTGATTGTAACGTAAAAATTCTTTGTCCCATACTCGTATTCTAATACTTTTTCAAACTTTGTGCAATACTTCCTCTCTGTTATAAGGCTTACCTTGTGTCCAGATTTTTACGGATACGAAAAGCTCTGAAACATCCGTGCCAATCAATGATCTCTAGGTCTTCTTAAAAACTATTGCTGTATAATTAGGTCTGAAATTTTACGTTTACCAAAGGTTTTCATAGCATAACATTTGCAATACATCGCAATGAGACGACATGACATAGCAAAATCGAAAGTAAAGCTTAGTAATATTCTGAAAATCTTACAGGCGAACGCAACAACCATGAAGGAAAAAATTCAATATTCAGGATTTGGAAATTCTCGTTCACTTTGGATTACATTTTCTATATATACATGTTTGTATGTACAATTGTAACGCTAATATAAAAATATAAGGTTTTCAGTCAATGGATATATAATTTTTTGTGCATGAAACTGGACAGAATGTACTATAAAGACTTGGAATATCAGTGAACCGATTGTTGACTACGTAGAACGTTGCGATCTTTTTTTACCTAAATGAATGATTGGAGACAAGCAATCTTAGCAGTAATTTTCCCCGCATAAAGACAATATTCTTCTCGAGTTTTGCACTTTTTCTAAAGCTTGCATTGAAAAGATGATAAATTTGCATCGAATCGAATTTTTTCATTATATATAAGAAGATACACGCTTTCATTATATATTACATTGTATTGGTATATATTATCTATTATATATATAATCGTAAATGATCTTTAGCTTCACGTAAAGGATGGATATAAAAGGATCGAAATGATTTGCAAACATTGCTCCAGAATTGAATTGAAACATCAAACTAATTGGGAATAAATGTTACGATGTAAGAGGAGTGAACAAAAAGTTAACGTAACAAGAGCAATATGGACTACAAACGACAATTTTCTTTATCATATTAGTTAACCGGATCTTCGTTTATTAAAAAATAACTAAATTGGCGGTTCGTTGAACGGTTATTATCCGGTTCGCTCCTTTTCTTTCTTTGCTAGGATTAAATCAAAACCGCTAATCCAATGCTAGCCTCAGAGACGCTTGAATATAATAAGACACGAAAAAGAAAAGATTTATGATCCATTTAATCTTGCCGCAGCTACGCGGTTCTAAGCCACCATCTCTAGTCCTGTAAAAGAGAAATTTAAAGAAGAAAAGGTTTGCAGAAAACTGCCTTCAACAATAGTTATCAGACTGTTTTTACCGGACTTAGTTCAAAATGTTTCCATCCATCTTAAAATATGTCGGCTGATATGACTGCGTTCATCTTACTTACTTTAGTCGGATTAGCGAGTTTTCATTTTTTTCCTCTGTGTAAAATAGAATTGTCTCAGTGCTGTTGTATAGCACGAAATGCATGGTATGTAGACTTAAGAATATTGTCTGTCTGTCCGTCTGTCTGCTTGTCTGTTTGCATTGTGGCACGAAAGCAAAGGAAATTGATGATTTGGATGAATGACCATTGAGCAAAGTGATTAAGATTACAATAAAATGATATGAAATAAGCGAACAAATGAAGGAAAAGAATGAAAGAAAATACCGAAAAAAGTTCGTTGGCTAGCGAGCAGAGTAAAAGCAG
>NW_024002631.1:0-1922 GCF_014805625.2 Glossina fuscipes
AAAATAACTAAAGAGAAAACTCTGCTTATATAGGATAGAAATGTTGGTGGACTTACCTTCAAGCGTTATCTGTAAAATTCCATCTGTCTTTTATTTTTCTCTATAAGTGTGGTCATAAATACCGTTTGAGCTCTTTCTTTTTATCATTTATAATGCACGATAATACTAGTTATTTTTCCATTCTCAGCTGGGTATTTATACGAATGGAAATAGTGATAATAAAAAATAGAAATGAGGAAGGATCATGAGACGTGTGAGTGTTCTGAAATGCGATACGGTGAAATAGCCGCATCACCCAGAGTGCACTTTATTTTTTTCTTCGTGGAAATTTGTGTAGACATGTGTATGCACGGCCGTGTCCCTTTTTTTATAATTTTTTTTTATCAGAATCCTAAATAATCTGTGTCCTTGAAGGAATCCTTTTTCATTTGGTCATGAAGATGTGCGTAATGAAGAGAAGTGATCGTGGAAATTTGTGTAGAGACATGCATGCACGAGCGTGTTTCTTTGTTTATATGTTTTTTATCAGAATCCTAAATAATGTATGTCGTTGAAGGAATCCTTTTTGGTTTGGTCATTAAGATGCGCGTAATGAAAAGAAGTGTTGGTGGGAATTTGTGTAGACATGTGCATGGACAATCGTGTTTCCTGTCTTGTATGTTTTTTAATCTGAATCGTAAGTAATGTATCTCCTTGAAGGAATCCTTGTTGGTGTTGTCAGTAAGATGCGTGTAATGAAGAGAAGTGTTCGTGTGAATTAGTGTAGGCATGTGCATGCACAATCGTGTTTCTTTGTTCATGTAGTTTTGTAATGGGAATCATAAGTAAGTCATGTCGTTAGAGGAATGGGTTTTCGTTAGTTGAGGGGGATGTGTGTAATGGAGGTGTGATGAATGGGAGGTAATTGTTTGGTAGCGTGATATGGGGGAGTGTAATTAGGAAGGGAGGCATGTGATGAAATGTGCTCGTACGCGTAGGAAGGAAGAATCAGCGTTGTGACGGGAAGCGGAGTTACATGTGGAGTTGGCAGTAGGTGTGAGGGATGGTATTGTGTGTGGGTGTGTATGTGGGCATATGTGAGTTTGGATGTGCGGTCATGTGGTGGGAGCGGGGAAGTGTGCGGACGTCGTTCCCCCATATATATACTACTATACGGAAAGACCGAAAAATTGTGATGAGGAAAAAAAAAGAAAAAAAAAAAAAGGTCCTTTTTGTTCCGGGCCAAAATTCACGTCGACGTTCCCCCATATATATACTACTCACGAAAACATCAAAAAGATAAACATGGCTCTTCATAAAAATCATCGTATAATTAAAATAACGTTATATGAAGGTTCAGCGCATCTATGCATAAAAAAAGATTTCTGATAAATATTCCTGACTGTCACCAGCTTAGTTTGCGCACATTATTCAATGATTAGTAGAAAAAGAATACAACAAAGACAAAAACTAAATACTTTCTCTCTATAGGTTTCCTTAAATTCTAAAAAAAAGGAAACTTATCAATAAGTGAATAAAAGATTTAAAATTGTTTTCTTACTTGACAGTTGTTTTATATATTCAATCATTTCAATTTGAGATTGGAAAGTCGATTGAAAAACATATGAAATTGTTTACAATTCAAAAGGAAGTATGGAAAAAACACATGAAACTGTTTAGAATTCAAAAGGAGGTATGGAAACTGGAATGAAAAACTTATGAAAGTTCATTTTAAATGTTTTTTTTTGCTCTTAGGTCTACTTCGAAAATAAAATATATGTTTTTAAAAATGCATTTATACACCATATAGATGATGCTGAATGTGAGCTGAGTTGTAAACCAGTAGACATGAAATATTTTGCTACTTTAAACAATACTGTCATAGATGGCACAATGTGCTATCGCCCGGCTGAATATTATCGATCTAATTTTCAAGAAGGAGC
>NW_024002632.1:0-3642 GCF_014805625.2 Glossina fuscipes
TCTTTCCATGAAATACCGACTATAATACATTCTGAATTAACGGTAATTAGCAAGCCAAAAAGAAATACAGTTAACTTGACAAATTTATGCAATGATCCGGAAAAAGTGCAGACATTGCAGGATCCACGTAACATTGAAGATCATTTTGATAATAATGTAGAGGGAGTTAGCTATGCTGAGCACCGCTGCGTAAGGTTTGACGAAGCCGTGGCCGTGTGCAATGCCGCCAGGCAGAATTCCGGCTCTGCGCGTACCGATCATGCCATCGATTCCGTTATAGCTGATTTAGCAGCAGAGGCCGCAAAGGAATTGGAGCAAGAAGGGCGGGAAAAATGTAAAAAAATAAACTGTAAGCCACCAGAGATGAGAGACTTGAAAAGTGGTTTAACCCTAAAGGGCTGTTCTTTAGAAGCACAAAGCCTTCTGATGGTTACCGGAGGAAAAATGCCATCCTCTTGCGAACCGAGAAATCTTAACGAAATGTTCTACTACCCTTCAGAATCTGTTTCAACGAATGAAGATCACCATGACTCTTTGTCGTCCGTAAACGAGGAGCAAAGAAAAATTATTGAAAAACTTTTCGAGACACGAAGCACTCAAGCCAATCTCTCCATAATGCGTAAATATTTTATCAGATGGACGCATTTTAAAACTATCGAGAAAATCGAACGTGAAAATGTTGGCGATTGCCGCTTAGATCGCGTCGGGAAAATTAACATATTTCTGGATAAGGTGCGTTTTGAAAAAGATCGCCTGAATAAGTTACAGAAAACTGCAACAGCGGATGGACTTGCAGAGGAAAATGTAGTCAATAGCAAGAAAGATATCGCCTCGAATGTGATAAAGGCTAAAAAATATCAAAACAAGTCAGTGCATCGTGAAAATAGATTGGAAATAATTACTTGGTACTGTTGTTGTTTTTTTACTTTTTTATAGGATTAAGGTTCAGCAGGATATAATTGATTTACAGCGTGTAAAATTGGAACGCCAGGAACGAATTATAATGGAATTGAAATTGGGAAAGTTGTCGGAGGAAACGAAAGAGGCCAGACAAGAGCTTAAGGAAGATTTAAAAACTGCTATACGTTCCGGCGATCCCAAGTTGAAAGCGAAGGCAAAAACTTTGCAATTGATAGGCAATTTGAAGGACCGGAACGATGACGATAGATTTGGACGATTGGAAGGGAAAGCCTTGGAGCCAGCTTTCCTTAGGAATATGCAAGAGAGAGCCTTAGCCAGAAGTATAAGACAGGAACAAGCTCGACAAAGGCGTTTGAAAATTGAAGCTGAGAAGGAGGCACAAAAACTAGCTCTGGAAGAAGCTAAAGTAAATAAATATTAAAATATCATTTTTGATTATCATCCTTCCAATAGCGAATAAAACTTCCCCCCCCCTATTTTTTTCTCTTAAGCGGTTAGAAGATGAGGAAACTAAACGCTTACGCGTGGAAACTTGGAATGAGAAACGTCGTCAAGAGCGAATGGCGAAGATACTTAAAGAACGTGAGAGACAGAGGGCTGCTGATAATATGAAAAAAGCTCAGGAATTTTGTAGACGTTTACTTTTATCACGTATCGGAATGGAAGGATTTAAACGGCTGCTGGAACGTAGACGTGAAAAATTTCGCAAATATCAAGAGCTTCGACTTAAATTAAATAAGAAACGATATTTACAAGCTTGGTTTACGGTTTATTGCATAGCTAAGGCTAGACGAGATAAAAAGGCTGATGACTTTTACGAATGCATTTTGAAAAGACGAATAATGAACTGGTGGTGTTGTTATGTGGAAATGGAACGCAGTAAAGTCAATGTCGCAGTAGATTGGTATGATTTCAAGTTAGTTGAAGGCGTGTTTCGTAAATGGTGGGCCCATGCCAAACGTATGCGGATAATAGAAGAAAGCAAAATGAAACAAGCCTGTTCGCATCATGAATGGTAAGCGTTTAATTTGTTATTTGGACAAGGCTCTAAAGGATTTGCTTTTACTTCAGGCAATTGAAATGGAAGGTTTTAGATTGTTGGCGCCGTTTGAAGCAAATGTTACAACTGGAGAGAGAGACCGAAGAAAGACGTCAAAAATGGCGTATGAAAATTTGGGAACTTATTCCCGATTATACTCCGGCAAAGGATGACTTGGAATTCATATGAAATATTTATGTAAATATAAACGAAAATAGTCGCAGCCAAGTCATTCTCAATAAAGGATAAAAAAAACGATTATGCAAACAAGAATTAAAACGTTCTCTTATATAGCTTGCAGTTCACATAATTAAGAAAAAAAAAAAAACTCGATTCCTTAAATGTTGCAATCACTTTGGATCATTGCATAAGTGTTTTCTTTTTTTTTTTTCATCTTATTTGCAAAATGTGAATGTTTAATTAATTAGAAAACAACAATAGCTGATAAGCCTCTGAGGAGAGAGATTGTGTATACCATAGTAAAAGTTTTAAAGCTAAGCCGTTCAGAAATGCATTAACATCTTCGTCCCAAAGAAGATTTCTTAAGCTGCTCTATCTTTTTTATTATTTTTGCTAACTTTTTTACTGTTCGCTGACGCTGCTTCCAATTCGATTGGCGCTGGCTTTACAAATGGTATCTCCTCGCGATAAATTTCGGGCATGTATTTCTTTAAAGGTTCAGGAACTGTAACGCCAGTTTCGGTTTGATGATTTTCCAGAATGGCGCAAATAACACGGGTGGTGGCACACATGGTAGCGTTCAACATGTGAACATAATCGACGGAAGCATTCATTTTCTTGGTTTGCCCGTAACGCACCAGAAGGCGTCGCGCCTGATAATCTAAACAATTCGAGCAAGAGACTAATTCGCGGAACGCTCCACTCCCGGGAAACCATGCTTCTAAATCTAGCTTTTTAGCTGCAGCGTGATTAAGAGCCCCTGAGACAATGTTTACAATACGATATGGAATGCCGAGAGATTGGCAAAAATCTTCTGCATTGCCGATCATTTCACCCATCATTTCCCAAGATTTGTTGTCATGAGGAGATGTTAAAACAAATTGCTCCACTTTTTCGAACTGGTGAACCCGGAATATGCCACGAGTATCGCGACCATGAGAACCGACTTCTTGACGAAAGCAAGTGGATAAGCCGGCATATTTAATGGGTAATGCCGACTCGGATAGCCATTCGTCACGATGATAAGCAGCTATCGGCTGCTCAGAAGTCGCTATCAAATATTTCTCATCACTTGATCCCTCCTCGGCTCGTTCGCTTCCTTTACCAACAACCTTATAAAGCTCTTCATCGAATTGAGATAATTGAGCCACCTCTTGCATTACTTCTTTGCGCATAAAGAAAGGGGTATATAAAGGCGTGTAGTTTTTCGCATATAACATATGTAAAGCATGCTGTATAAGAGCCTGTTCTAAGAATACAGCTGGGCCAGTTAAAAAGTACCCCCGTCCCCCGGAAACAACGGCGCCCTTATCACCATTCATTCCATCAATCATAACGATCAGATCTACATGCGAATACTTGGCTTGTTTCTCACAATTGCTATACATACGTTCCACTTTATTTTCATCTTCATCATTAGACACCGGTACTGATTCATGCAAATGATTGCCCACTTCCCGCAAGGCTAGATTACGTTTCTCTTCGTTTGCTTGCAATAGGCT
>NW_024002633.1:0-1136 GCF_014805625.2 Glossina fuscipes
AATGACAAATTCAGTTAATTGTAAATAGAATACTGGATACCAAAATTGAGAGTATGTCCTTTCAATTGTTCCGATTATATATATCGTACATGCAGGTAGCTCAAAAAGTAATGATTAGATCCCTGTAAGGAACGATAGAAACCAAAATAGTTTTGGTATTGTAAGAGGAATCTATACATACTTTGACACTACTTTGACATAGACAGCAAGCGTTCATTTTCCATATGCTTCCGCTGTGCCTTCAATGCCAAATTGCCAGCATCGTAATCGTGCCTCCTTGTAATAGAGACTCAACGTCTTATACTGTATGCAAACGTTCAAAAAAATTCAAGCAAATATTCTTCTTTCTTCAGTTGTCTGTCGACGGCATGTTTTTTCTACCGTTAGCTGTGGGGTGGAGCGTAGTACGTTTTTCTGCCACATGCACTAACTCTTGTATATGCATCTGTTGCTAACCAATTTTTGTTGCTAGTTAATTTTGGAAACTGCGTGATGAGCCCAGGACGATGTATACCCTACCCCGTACACGTTGCATATGTACATCGAATTATTAGCGATAGAGCGATTGTGTAAATAATTGTTGCTGTTTCGTTTATCTTGTCAATTGGACAAGAAGTGCCGTGATGTCTTTCACTATACTTTCACTATGAAACGAAGGATTACTTTTAATGACGCTTAACTCCTCCGTCATATACGATATCACGGATTGGTACGACAATACGGCTGGAGAAAAATTCTTACTTGTGCTAAAGTTTTCCCATTGAGTTAACATCTAACGTAAAAACGTTATGAAACCAATACGTGATAGTTATTGACTCAGGAGATTGCCTGAAACCCCTTTTAAGATACATTTAAAATTTTCGAGCAAACAACTATTTAAAAAGTTCTAAGTAAAATTTCTTTTTGTGTTCAAAACTTCTAAAGTGTGGTTTATTATCACATAGGTATGACGCAGACAAGCTTGCCGGATGGGACCGCAGTTTGACGTTGGCCCAACTTAAGGGTTGACCTCGTTGCATTTGCAGATAAAAATTATTTACAAATTTAACGCATACTTTGTATTCTACAGAATTTCATTACCTGCAAAACATTTTTTCAAAATTTCGAGTGCTTTCATAAGCGCTACGAGAAGAAAC
>NW_024002634.1:0-5762 GCF_014805625.2 Glossina fuscipes
ATTTACGAAAGTGCAGTAAACTTGAGATCTTAAAAGTTCCAATAAGAAAACGGACGCACAACTTATTTATTTATTTATATTACTAATTTTTATTTATGTGTACAATTTCTTTATTGCGTTATACGTCTTTAAAAGTTTTCAAACTTATTAAAATTTATTGAACTTTTTGTGTGTTTATTGCGAAAAGTGTTCATCGCGGATACCGTACGTGTTTTCCTTTAAATAAATTACAAAAATAAAAAAATAAAAAAAATTAAAAACATCTGACATTTTATTCAGTAGTTTCCCAAACCTTTTCTAGTGCGTGGTTATTTCACAAATAATAAACAATAGACAACATAAAGGCATAATGGCCCCGGGGCCGCCAGATAAAAGCTCGAATAGATTTCATCTATTAAGTGATATATCCCCCCAACGAAAAAAAAGTAAAAATTCAGATTTTCCGGTGTTGCCGATCAGCGATATAACCTCTATTGATAAAAAATATATTGTTATTTCTTCAACCGATGCTCGAATAACAATTTCCCAAATTAGCCCTTTTGCTATAAAAAAAGCTCTAGATAGCATTACAACATACATCGACTCCATCTCGATTCTACGCGATGGGAATTTACTGGTCCTCGCTAGGAGCCCGCGCGCAACCGAAAAGGTCATAAAGGCCAAATCTTTAGCTAATCTATGTGCTATTTCAGCTAAACTACATGAGAAACTTAACTCGGTTCGAGGCGTAATTTATGCCTCTTGCTTAAAGCATGTGTCGGAAGATGAAATTGTCCGCGAAATGGGCAATCAAGGAGTGACTGAAGTATATAAATTTACCAAACTGAATGATGACGGAAAAACACGCTCTCCTACAGGAAGGATTACTTTAACTTTTGATCGCTATCGATTACCGCGAACAGTTGATGTGGCGTGGTATAAATGTAAAGTAGAACTATACATCCCAAATCCTATGAGGTGTAAAAACTGCCAACGCCTGGGTCGTACGGCAAAAAGATGCACTAGTGCTGCATCTTTTGCTACCTGTGGTCATCCTCCACATACTGAAAGCTGTACCCGCAGTTTCTGCATAAATTGCAATGATCAACACTCCGCGTTAGACAAACAATGCCCACGTTTTGTACAGATGCGTAAAATACTAAAAATCAAAACAGAAAATTACTGTAGCATGAGCGAAGCGCGACGCACATACCGGGAAAGAAATCCATCTGTAGCCCATGGAATTGGCAAAAGTAATACCTACGCTGCTGTTGCCTCGCAAATCGAGCCTAGTAAGACTTTAACTGCAACTGCTTCCAATGGAAAACCTGTTCCACCATTAACCAAAAATTATATTGCGAAACCAGTTACATCACTTGCCAAAGGTAATATTGAAAAAACCAAAGCAACTGCAAATATTGAAAAAATTAAAACAACAACATATATGCTAAAATCGAATATACCAAATTCTCCAGAATCTCCAGCTCTCAATTTTACTCAACAAATCACAAGTGGTAATTAATCCATTCTTTCATCCATTAATCAAACTTTAATTTCAAATTATTCACGTGCGCCAACTCGTTGCGCTTCAAATGTACCAAATCACCTAAATACAGATTATTCTGCTGGTAAGAATAAATCACTCACGAAAAATTCCTATAGCGACCTTTTCGACGGAGACGCTGACATGTCAACTTAACCCTCCCTCCACTCTGCTTACATGTCATTACAATTAAATAAAGTTTTTAAAATTCTACAATGGAACATTAAGGGACTTATTAATAATTTTAATGAACTCCGTACACTCATAAGTGATTTTAATTTAACCTTTTTATCGCTTCAAGAAACCCATTGTAGAAGCTCTTTTAATCCTATTCCACCAAAATCATATACTGGATACTTCACGAATGCTTATCAAAATTCATATTCCAAACAAGGAGTAGGTGTTTTTATAAAATCAAGTATACCTCACAAACGCATAAATTTAAGGTCAAATATACAAGCCGTAGCGATACAAATAATGTTAAATATAAAATTTACAGTGCTTTCGCTCTATATTCCACCTTCGCAATCGTTTTCTCAGCAAGAACTCTACAACTTATTCTCCGTATTCTCCGCCTCATTAATAATATGCGGCGACTTTAATAGTTGGAATACAATCTGGGGCTCAACAGTGAACAACACTCGCGGTACTTTTTTAGAAAAGGCTTTCATTCAAAGTAATCTCTGCGTTTTAAATGATTGAAAAGCAACGCACTTCTCAACTCATCATACTTTTTCGCATATTGATTTAACATGTTGCTCTCCCTCACTTCTTCCTTTGGTTTCCTGGTCTATTTCTAATGATCTACATAATAGTGATCACTTTCCAATCATAATCGGTCTTAAACTTTCAACGTCCTCTGCTACTCCAGCAAAACAGGCCAAGTTCCTCCTAGATAAAGCGGATTGGATCAATTACTCCAAACAGGTGGAGTCATTTTTGAACTCAAAGCCATTTAACGGAAACTGCAACCATGTTGCTGCTATTACGTCTAAAGCGATTCGCACGGCTGCTCATCTTTCTTTTCCTCAATCCAACACCTCTTTTAAACGAGATAGGGTTCCATGGTGGAACAACACGCTTTCGTTTTTGAGGAAAAATAAAATGGATCTATGGCACCGCTTTAAGAGATGTCCTGATCAGGATCATTTGTTATTATATAAAAAAGCAAATGCTCTATTCAGGAAGGAATTACGGAAATCAAAGGCACTTAGTTTCGAACTTTTTTCGAGAGGAATTCACAGAAATACATCAATGAAAGTTGTCTGGAACAAAATCAACAGACTTAATGGGACTTCAAACCTGAACGAAATTTCTGCCATCTGCACTCCCAACGGAACTTTAACTGACGCAGATGAGATTTCTAATTACTTTGGAAAAGTGTGGTGCGAATACTCCTCTGACAGCAACTTCTCCAGTGCTTTCATTGAAAATAAAAGGACTCCAATATCTCTTCCAAATAATATCGATAGATGTGCCATGTTCCTGGAAAATACCATATCTACCTCAGAACTTGAAAGTTGTCTCTCCAAATCGAAGGGGAAGACACCTGGTCTAGACCACATCTCATACCAAATGATCAGTGCTGTGTCTAAGTCTAGTAAAAATAAATTACTGGACCTATATAATACGGTATTTATGACTGGCCATATACCCTACATGTGGAAACTGGCAACAGTTGTTCCAATTCCAAAGTCAAAAAATGTCTCCATCGCATCAGGTTATCGCCCAATTTCTCTTTTACCTTGCCTCTCTAAGGTATTAGAGACGATTATGGCATCTAGATTATCTTGGTTTCTTGAGTCCAAGCACCTGATAACAAAGCAACAAGTTGGTTTCAAGCGGGGTAGAGGGTGCATCAACGCTCTGTTACATATTGATTATTTCACAAGCAAAGCAATTTCCGAACGAAATCACGTAACAATTCTCTCAATTGATTTCGAAAAAGCATTTGACAGAGTTGGTCTTCATGTTATCTTAAGACTCTTGAAATCATGGAATGTTGGACCCAAATTCTTCAACTACATCAAATCATTCATGTCGCATCGGCGGTTCAAAGTTAGAATCAACAATCATCTCTCTGATTCCTTTCCGCTAATGAATGGCATTCCGCAAGGATCTCCTCTCTCTGTCACGCTTTTCCAGATCGCTTTCAACGAAATTAGCAAAATTCTTTGCCGTGTACCAAGAGTGGAACATTGTCTCTACGCGGACGATGTATACATTTTTACAAAAGAAAAAGACAACACGAAAGCAATCAACATCCTCGAATCTATTGCATGTGAGATCTCCACATGGGCAAACTCGTCAGGAGCTAAAATTTCTATACAAAAATCAAAAAAAATGCACATATGTCGAAAAAAAATGTGCGATGCAGGAAACCTACTGATGCATATTAACGACCTACCAGTACTAAATGTGCAGACGGTCCATGTTGTCGGGCTCACGTTTTCCAACAATTATCGTTGGAAAGCACACTGGCTTCGGTTAAAAAACTCCCTTTTAACAAGGGTAAATTTCATACAGTACGTTGTTTGGAGAAGCCATGCGCATATTAACACTATTGCTTATCTTACGAAAATGCTTGTGTTAAGCAAGATTGACTATGCTTTGATAATTTATGGCAATAGCTGCAAATCTAATATCAACATCCTTAAACCGGTCTATCACCAAGCCGTTAGAGCAAGTTGTTATGCTTTTCGGACGACGCCCATAAATAATATTATAATTGAAACTGGTCTCCCAACTTTAGAAAATAGGCTGTATGAGTTAAAAGCTAAAATAGTCCCCAAGCTTCTTAATTCAAACAAATCCATTCTCGGTGATGACGTAAGCAAGAAAGTCACCATTTGCAATTGACCATTGTTTGTGCATCGCAAAGGAATTGAACATTCCCTTAAAAATTTCCAGCTCTTTTGGTTAAACCTCCCTGGATTTTGAAAGACTGCTCTTTTGACATCTCACTGTCTATGCACAAGAAAGAAGATACTCCAAATTACGTCTTCAGGAATCTAATAGCTGAGAAAACCGAAGTATTGGACAATACTGGTTGGAATCTTTTGTACACAGACGGCTCAAAATCTCCTGGTCTGCCTCCTGCTTGTGCGGTGGTAGATGCTACAGGACGGGTTCTTCTCACCCACATATTTCACGAAAGCACTTCAACTTTCATAACCGAAGCCAGAGCTATCCTTCACGCTGCCAACCTTGCCCATAAAAACAAACTCAAAACCGTCATTGTAATCGACAGTTTGTCTGTATTACAAGCTGTTCGGAATCCTTCGACTTCGAGATGGAGCACCATCAACAAATTAAGGAATATAATTACTACACCCGACGGAAAAATTAAAATGTTATGGGTACCAAGTCGTATCGGTTTACTGGGAAATGAGCAGGCTGATCGAGCGGCAAAGTATGCTGCTTCTGCTCCTCTAATTATGGATGATGTCATGGAAAAGTTGGATCTTCAAAGATACATTGGAAGAAAAGTTAAAGAGAAAATTACAGAAGGAAATTTACAATACCATCATCAACACTACTCTTGCATTAACCCTCAACTAACTCCACCTCTATATCCAACAAATGTTGAGAAAACCAAGATCCAAACATTCTCGAGAATTCGCCTTGGTCATACAATTGCAACTCACCAATGGATGCTAAAGAAGTCTTCTTCCCCAATCTGCAGTTGTGGACAAACTCTTACTATAAAGCACATTCTCTGCGACTGCCTCAACTTTTCCTTGGCTAGAAGTATTGCATTTGGAACGATTAACCCTTTGAACATTCTACAATCAACTTCAGAACAGAATATCAATTCTATACATTACTTTATTAATACTACTAAGCTCATTATCTAATGTACATTTTATTATTCTTTTTTATAATTAGAGCCGATAGCCTGTGTTGCTAGTGCTCAATGTCTTTTTTTAGTCTAAGAATTCATTTCATTAGTCTAAAATTAAAATAATAATAATAATATTTATGTGTATAATCAGGCCCACAATTAGCTACATTAGCTAAAGCAAATCATATTATATTATCCAGGTCACATTATTTCATAAGATACTAAGTAGAATATAAATACATTATTAACAGAGAAAAATAAATATAAATATATATAACAATGGATCAAATTTTCAATAGCAACAACGATAATAACAGCAGCAGAAGTCCAGCATATTTCCCCCAGTATTAATAATAGTGCGATACATCAAATAGAGCTTATGAATACAATTCAACA
>NW_024002635.1:0-6947 GCF_014805625.2 Glossina fuscipes
CTTATAAATTATTGACATAAACCTTTTTTCGAATTGCTCCTTTTTTGCTGGTTGTTGAAGGCATGTTTATTTAATGGAATAAGTTTTACTCGGAAACTCGTTTTTGTCCGAAACTGTCATACTTTGTTTTGACTGACAAGTACTTGTCCCGAATCAGATAAAAAGTTCGTTCTGTAGGGCTCATATGTTTTATGGGCTTTTTTAAGTATAATGTTACACAACTAATAATCTAATAACTAGTAATCGGTGTTAATTGGATGCAAGCTTTTGTCAACTTTTTTGCATATTTCTCATATTGTACCAAAGCTGAGGTAAGAACAGTAATTGAAGGAGTAAGTTTAAATTTCGCTTATGTGCTTTCAGTTAATTTCCGTAAGGACGTTTTTGAAAATAGGCAAAACAAAAGAAGAATGCATGTCTTAAACGGTAGAGGAAGGATTTTAGTAAACTTTATTCAGAATTTATGCAAGAGTTAAGCAAATGTCATTCGAAAAACTTACTTACTTACTATATCACTTTTAAATTTGAGTTGTCATCAAGGAGCGAAAGGACAACTGGATCCTCTCCTCAGAATACTTGTAACCGGCGTTCCCGAAAGCGAAGGTACACAAGGCATTCCACCAAGCATATAAAATGTTTTATACATGCATGTTGCAACATATGGCGGACAGCGAGATCGGCAAACGCATACAGTCAACTGTGGCGGCGCAGTTTGACTTTTTCTCGCAAAAAGGTTCCTGCGGAACCGGCAGTAGGCCAAAAAACCCTTCACAATTTCGAAAGGAAAACAATACATGAAACATTAAAAATTTGATGCAAAGAGCGTGATTTGCCTGTAAAAATGGTGTTAGCGTTGTAAACAATGAATTGAAAAATATATTTTTTTAAATATTTTTATTTGAAATATTATATTATAATATGCGTAAATATGAGCAGTTATAGTTAGTAATAATTTCAAAGTGAACGGATACACGTCAACGAAACAAACAACAATGCCCAAACATGTTTACTGCACTATTGTGTAGCAAACAATATGCCGGAAATGTTACAGCTTTTGTTAGATCACATCTGAATGTTTTATTTGTTCGTAATCGAGATTTTTTTGTTTTCTAAAAGGAAAATAAATATTTATTTATGATTATGACGAAAGTCACATTGTTGCCAGTCTGGCAACTTTGTCGCGCGGTATAGTCGTGTATTTTTTGTGTCGGCAAATAAAATTTTAATTTTTTTCTTGAATTTCGTGGCTATTCTTCCTTAGTGTGTGATTTTATTATATTCTTTGAGAAGAAAGTGAGTGAATTCAAAGTAAAAGAAATATTTTTCTTTTACGCTTTCATTTGATTCATTTGAGTTTTGCAAACAAAAATTTTGAGCTCTGATGAAAATCTCTTTTTTTTTGTTTTCTCTCTTTTTCTCTGTTATTTTTTTTACTGTTTGAAGTTTGTGTTGCTAGTGATCTCTCGTTACAGTGTCAACCTAACAGAGAAGTTTTGCACAAATTGGTTGATAAATTTTTATATTCAGGATTTTTTTTTTTTTTTTTTAGTGATTTGTGTGTCTGTTCTCCATAATCAACAACTGTCTTTTTGACAGGACATGGAGTGTTTATATACACCTTGTCGGGCGAAATCAGGCCCGGATTCTGAAAGATTCGTTTCTTGTTGGCTCTGCGAGCGCTTCGGTCATGCAAAGTGTGCCGGTATTCTCGGCCGTGCTGCTGACGCAGTCGCTGATCCTTCTAAAGGCTTAAGATGGTCATGTCCTGACTGTAGGCAGCGGGACATTGACTTTTATAAACTTTTCACGGAGACCCGTTATGGTTTCTCGGAATTGAGTAGAAATCTCGGCTCCTTGTGGGAAAAGTTTGAGCTCATTAAGTCTAGGTTTGATGAGTGTCGCTTTATTGGACACTCATCTTCTACTCGTAGCGTAGCGTGTGGGACGTCACCTCTGGCTTTCTCCAAATCTAATTCGTTGGTACAAGTTACCGCTCCTTCTAACTCTAAAATGAATAGTAATGTTTCCGATATTGCTGAGTCGGTTGGTAGCAAAACAGTTACAAACAAACCGGCAAGTCCATCGGTTTTAAGCTACGCTGAAGTGGCAAGGGTATCTCCGCCCAGAGCCGCCACTCACTCTAATCAAGTGCCATCGCCTAAAAGTAATAAAGAGAAAAATAAGTCATCCTCTCCTCCTGCCTGTTCGCGTGTCAATGCTGGTCACCAGACTGGGCAAGTCTCACAAGCTGCCGGTACAAGGGCGATAACCCCATCTATATTTTCCCCAACTCGAAACTCTCCTACTGTGAACCCCCCTCCTGTTCCAAATAATGACATTTGCTTGACGGCAGTTCCTCCCAGAAAAGCAATATTTGTATCAAGACTAGCACCTGAAACATCGGTGGATAACATAAAAGGTTATCTGGCGACGAAAGTCCCATCAGTCAACTTAAAGCGTGTTAGCATCTTCAAAATGGCTCCTTCTCAAGCTAGGGCAATCTCCTCTTTTAAAATATTAGTTCCGACTGAAAACAGTGATATGTTGTTAAACAAATCACTGTGGCCGGTAGGATCCTTAATTAAGGAATTTATCCCTCGTGATCGTCCCCGTAATACCAAGGCAATAGTCTTGTCGCCTTCAAAAAACTAATTGTTTCTTCAGGCCCACTATCTCTCATTTATCAAAATGTTAGGGGCCTAAATTCGAAAATTCGTTCCACTTTTCTAAATTCAGTGAGCACGGAATTTTTCTATTTGGCCTTTACTGAAACCTGGCTAAAACCCGATCTACATTCGTCGGAACTTTTTCATAATTCTTTCCAAGTGTTTAGAAATGATCGAGTAAATCGCATTGGTGGTGGTGTATTAATTGCCATATCTGCGTCACTCCCGTCCAATTTAATTGAATTTCCCACTTCTCCTGACGTTGAATTTATCGCTATTCGTGCGAATATGCCTGATAAACATCTATTCATAACCTGCTCCTATATTCCCCCAAATTCTGATATCTCCATTTACGGGAAACACGCTGCCCTCATTTGTGAAGTGGCCAAGCGGTCTAGACCCACCGATTTGGTCGTTGCATTGGGTGACTTCAATTTGCCTCAAGTCACTTGGTGTAACACTGATAATTCTGGCTGCTTGGTTCCTACTTCAACGTCTGATAGGGCTGTTGTGTTCTTTAATGAATTGTTTGATCACAATTTGGTTCAATATAATCGTACCCCTAATTGTAATGGTAGACTGCTTGATCTCTGCTTTGCCAATTTTCCCGAGATTTACGTAAATCGTTGCCCACCTTTTAGTTTACCTGAGGATCCTTATCATCCATCAATATGCATTTCCTTTCATCATATTAATGATGGTTTGTTGGAATGCCTTAATGTGCCAACTCAAACTTGTTTAAATAATTATTATGATTTTCATAAAATCAATATTGTATTACTAAAACATCGTCTTTCACATCTGACGCTTGATTTCTCAACCGGTAGTATTGAAAACTTAATGCCATCGTTCTACAATACATTAAATCTAGCTATTGCTGCATCTGTTCCGATCAAGCATTGTCGACCTCGAAGCAGATGTCCCCCGTGGTTTAATAAGACAATTAAATATCACAAGAATAGAAAAAACTCGCTATTCAAAAAATATTCGAAAAGTGGCTCTGCGCTCGACTATGTCGCTTACTCGGTGGCGAGGCATAGATTTAACTCCCTCAACCATCATTATTACTGCAGATACCTTCAGTTCATTAAATCCTCTCTGTTTGCTAATCCAAAATTCTTCTTTAAATTTGTTAACTCTAAAAGAAAAATTTCCACATATCCCTCTCATGTTTCTTTTAATGGCTCTGGTTCCTCGGATGATTTTGAAATCTCAAATCTATTTGCTGAGTATTTCCGACGAAACTTTTCGATTGCTAATTTTGAGTTATCAGGAAACTACCCATATCCTATAACTAACTCGGTTTCAATACCTAACTTGGTTATTTCGGAAGATGATGTTTTCAAAGGGTTAAGTTCTCTAAAATACAGTTGTTCGCCTGGACCTGATGGAATTCCATCATGTGTACTTAAATCTTGCGCTGTCGAGTTGTGTGGTGTGATCTCAAAGATTTTTAACATGTCCTTGTGTTCAGGTGTTTTCCCTTCATGTTGGAAGAGTAGTTTCCTTATTCCTATCCACAAGAGTGGAAGTAGACAATTTGTTGAGAACTACAGAGGCATAGCCAAGTTGAGTGTCTTGCCCAAGTTGTTCGAGCGTATTGTGACTCAGCATTTAGCCTTTGCCATTAATTCGTATATTTCTCCGCACCAGCACGGCTTTCGGAAAGGGCGATCTACAGTCACCAACTTGTTAGAGTTTACCTGTCATGTTTTCAAGGCTTTTTCTAGTGGCTCTCGCACAGATGTTATTTACACTGATTTAAGCAAAGCATTTGATTTGGTTAACCATAGACTACTTATCTTTAAACTCCAAGCCTCTGGTTTCCCACCCTACTTAGTGAAATGGATAAGCTCTTATCTGCACAATAGATCCTTCAGAGTTTTGTTTAACTTCATTAGCTCGGATGAATTCCCCGTTACGTCTGGCGTACCTCAAGGAAGTCACTTGGGTCCCATTTTATTTAGTTTATACATTAACGATCTCCCATCGGTGGTTAATTCCAGCCAGATCTTAATGTATGCTGATGATGTGAAACTGTTTTCTTCCTTCTCTGTTGAATCGCAATCACATCAGCTTCAAGGTGATTTAGATAATTTTGTTGCATGGTGCTCTTTGAATCTCCTGCAACTAAATCTGAGTAAATGTAAGAAGCTTTCATTCTCAAGAAGAAAGTCATTCATTACTCAGTATTTCATAGATTCGCATAAGTTGGAGGACGTCGATTCGATTACGGATTTAGGCGTCCTATTTGACCATAGGTTACGTTTTAACTTGCATATTGAGCTCTCGATTAGCAAAGCTAGGTCCGCGCTTGGTTTTATAAAAAGGTGGTCCAAAGAGCTTGATGATCCCTACATTACGAAAAGGCTGTACATGTGTTTGGTTAGACCCATACTCGAGTATGCCTCAGTTGTGTGGTCTCCTTCATATAGGTGCTACGTAGATTCAATTGAATCAGTTCAAAAGCAATTCTTGCTGTTTGCCCTTAGAAATTTGGGTTGGGATCCGATTGCCTCTCTTCCTCCGTATGAAAATAGGTTGCTTCTGCTGTCCCTACCGTCTCTTGAGAAACGTAGATTTGTTCTTGGCGTTTCCTTTCTAATTAAAGTAATAAATGGTGCTATTGACTCGCCTTCATTACTTGGTGAAGTAAGCTTCAATGTCCCTAACCGCTTCTCTAGGCACTTTATCTTGGTAAAGCTTAATCAGTGTAAATTTAATTATGAGCTGTTCAATCCGCTCAGAGTCGTTTGCAAGAACCTAAATGACGTCTACCACTTATTCTCGTTATCGGACCCTTTAAAGTCCATTAAAGCAACATTGCTTAATACGCGCGATTTACCTATGTCGTATTTAAACTAGCTTTCATCCTTAAAAAGTCGTTACGTTTCGAAAGTGAATTATTGTCAATTTATTATCGGTTGCCAGGCTTATGCATGTTTGCGATGGCTTAGGGGTTCATTTGCAATTTGGTCCTGTACCGGTTGTAAGTGTGCTCCTATGCTGATAGTGTACATGCTTTTTTTTTCTTTTTTCTTTTTCTTTTTTTTTCTCTTCTTATTTGTTTTATTATGCTTATACTCAATTTTATTGTTAATTAATATTAGTTTTGCATTAAGAGCCTATTGAACTCAACTGTTACTTGTTTAGTTGAGTTTCTAGTATAAGTGGAATAAAATAAATAAAAAAAAAAACAGAACCCCATTAAAAGGGATAATGAACAAGCAACGTTTGTGCCTTAAAAATTAGCTTTATTGTCTAGGGTTGTCTAAATTTATTTGAAATAGTTAAAATAATTCTTCGATTTTTTCTTAAAATGTTTAGTTTATATTTTAACCAAAAAAAAATTCTTTTTTCGAATAATTTCAATGTAAATCAGTATTATCCTGAAAATGAGATCGAATGAAAAACAATATAAGTTCAAATATAATGTTATCTGTTTTATGTAGTAGCTTTAAATACTATAATTTAATTTAAGAAAAAAAAAAAATACGCCTAGCAAAGTATTTTCACATACTGAAACCCACATTTCCTCCTGTAATCATACAACATATACATATCTAAAGTATATAAAACAGCCGAAAATATTTCACAAAGAACATTTTTAAAAATTAATTAACAAGTAGTATTGAACAACCGACAAATTCATATAGTTTTGTATAAGTGTTGATATATTTACTCACACACATTTTAAATGTATAAATATAAAAGATATAAAACATATACGAAACTATTTCAACAAAAAAATTCATTTTATTAAAAGCAACGAATAATAAAAGTTTTAATTGGATATTGTAATCTCAATGAATTATCGGTGTATCCTTTTTCTTTTGTGTTTATAGATTAAATGCACTTAGCTTTAATTATGTTACATATTACTTTGCGTTTTCAGACTTTTATCTAGTAATTGCATTACTTTCTAACCCTTTTGTTTTCAAGTTTTCCCAAAAATTGTTCTGCTATACCTTCTCCACTGAGACGAGTATTGCCACTGTTTTCGCCCTTGCTAAATTCAATGTAAGCTATTTCCCAGTCTCCTAACTTTTTTTCTCACACGATTACGCCAAACGTCCACTTAATCATACAACGCAAATTCATATACGATATAAGAAAATATCAAAATGAAAGATTTCCGGAAAATGTAAATGTTGATGTTCATACTGCTTTAAAGACGTTTGTTAGCTGCGCGATGATATAAGCGCTGTATATTAGCCCTAGTATCGTCACTAGGCAATGTAGTCAAATCAATCAACATCTATGCCCATCTATCTGATCCAC
>NW_024002636.1:0-797 GCF_014805625.2 Glossina fuscipes
CAGGTAGTGACGTCAACAAAAACTTCGAGTTTTCCACACTAACGTTTCAGAAAGAATTTATTTCGGTAAGAATTTATAAATTACTGGAGTATTCCTTTTTCTCCTCGTTTTTCATAATCTACCAAACGCACTTGGCTTTTCGTTCATGGTGATTTGAAGAATCATGCTATTTTATCAAAAAACTTGTGATTATTTTCCTTTTTGGATCATTGGATTAAAACCCTTTTTTTTTTTTCTTTTTTTTCTTCTATAATTTATTAAACGCACGCATACAAGGTAAAAATGTAATAATAGTTCAGGTGCACATCAGTACTGCAATCATGAAATCTAAGTAGACATTTTTGTTTCACGATTAAAGGTTACAGTTTAAGCAACTATTTCTGTTTCTTGAACAAAATTTAAAATGTAATAATAATTTATGCACATCAGTGTTACAGCAATGAAGTATAAGTAGCCATTTTTGTGTCACAATCACAAGTTGAAATTTAAGCAAATATTTCTGTTTCTCGAATAAAATTTAAAATGTAATAATAATTTCAATGCACATCAGTGTTACAGCAATGAAGTTTAAGTAGCCATTTTTGTTTCACAATCACAAGTTGAAATTTAAGCAAATATTTGGCAAGGAAGCTTAAGTAGGCATTTTTATTTCACAATCAAAAGTTAAAATTTAAGCAAATATTTGGCAATGAAATTTAAGTAGCCATTTTTATTTCACAATCAAAAGTTAAAATTTAAGCAAATATTTCTGTTTCTCGAATAAAATTTACAGCGCACACTTGCTATTGCTTGCTCCT
>NW_024002636.1:807-1070 GCF_014805625.2 Glossina fuscipes
CAGGTTCGGTTATTAAAAAAGGACAATTAGCTTCGAAAGGCGTTAACATCTCTATTCCAAGTCGTAATTTAGAAATCTTAAGGGGATCATAAAAACAAAGTAAACCATAACCTGGATGCTTTTTGTACACATTGATACCTCGCAGCTAAGGAGCTGTATATATACATATATATGTATTGAAATTGGTTATCATAGGAGATGACAAGATGAAATTAGAAATCAGAATCAAAAATTGAAATTAAACTTTCACTGTTCACTGTCTT
>NW_024002636.1:1080-1436 GCF_014805625.2 Glossina fuscipes
GATCACGGTTGTCCTTTTCATCAAAAATTGAAAAAACCGGGTTTTACTGCGTTGGGCGCCACTTTGTCATGTGTACTATAGCGACCAACTTGAAACAATAAAAGAAAAAATTTTCCTTTCTTTCTTTAATTAAAATTTTTTTCTTTTCCTCTTTTTTTCTTAAACAAAAAAGAAAATTTTCTTTAATTAATTTACAAATTAGTACAAGGTTTTTATGAGGTCACTCTTCGTTGGGCACTTTTTCACGCGGCCAACGCTACTCAACACACGAAACAAACTTTCCCCTTTTCTCTAATCAATCAAAAAAAAAACTCTTTAATTAATTTAAAAATTGTTAGGATAGGTAGTTTCGCGTT
>NW_024002637.1:0-13296 GCF_014805625.2 Glossina fuscipes
TCCCTGAAAGACTTTGTAGGTTAAATGACATTACGGATAGGGGATGTGTCGGTTGGTACAAATCGCCATCCCTGAAAGACTTTGTAGGTTAAATGACATTGCGGATAGGGGATGTGTCGGTTGGTATAAATCGCCATCCCTGAAAGACTTTGTAGGTTAAATGACATTACGGATAGGGTATGTGTCGGTTGGTATAAATCGCCATCCCTGAAAGACTTTGAAGGTTAAATGACATGACGGATAGGGGATGTGACGGTTGGTATAAATCGCCATCCCTGAAAGACTTGGTAGGACAACTGACCTTATGGATGAGGGATGTACTGGCTGACTGAAGAATAATTTGTCGTTGTAATTTCCGACGAGTAGCGGATCAGGGACACCCCGGCGGCAGCTATGACACTGGCAGCGTATCCGGTTCTTTTCTTCCAGCGTCCCGCGATATTTATTTATTTATTTTATTTATTTTATTCCACTTATACTAGAAACTCAACTAAACAAGTAACAGTTGAGTTCAATAGGCTCTTAATGCAAAACTAATATTAATTAACAATAAAATTGAGTATAAGCATAATAAAACAAATAAGAAGAGAAAAAAAAAAAGAAAAAGAAAAAAGAAAAAAAAAGCATGTACACTATCAGCATAGGAGCACACTTACAACCGGTACAGGACCAAATTGCAAATGAACGCCTAAGCCATCGCAAGCATGCATAAGCTTGGCAACCGATAATAGTTAACAACAATTAATTTTCGACTCATAATGACTTTTTAAGGTTAACAGTCAGTTCAAGTACGACATAGGTAAATCGCGCGTATTAAGCAATGTTGCTTTAATGGACTTTAAAGGGTCCGATAACGAGAATAAGTGGTAGACGTCATTTAGGTTCTTGCAAACGACTCTGAGCGGATTGAACAGCTCATAATTAAATTTACACTGATTAAGCTTTACCAAGATAAAGTGCCTAGAGAAGCGGTTAGGGACATTGAAGCTTACTTCACCAAGTAATGAAGGCGAGTCAATAGCACCATTTATTACTTTAATTAGAAAGGAAACGCCAAGAACAAATCTACGTTTCTCAAGAGACGGTAGGGACAGCAGAAGCAACCTATTTTCATACGGAGGAAGAGAGGCAATCGGATCCCAACCCAAATTTCTAAGGGCAAACAGCAAGAATTGCTTTTGAACTGATTCAATTGAATCTACGTAGCACCTATATGAAGGAGACCACACAACTGAGGCATACTCGAGTATGGGTCTAACCAAACACATGTACAGCCTTTTCGTAATGTAGGGATCATCAAGCTCTTTGGACCACCTTTTTATAAAACCAAGCGCGGACCTAGCTTTGCTAATCGAGAGCTCAATATGCAAGTTAAAACGTAACCTATGGTCAAATAGAACGCCTAAATCCGTAATCGAATCGACGTCCTCCAACTTATGCGATTCTATGAAATACTGAGTAATGAATGACTTTCTTCTTGAAAATGAAAGCTTCTTACATTTACTCAGATTTAGTTTCAGAAGATTCAAAGAGCACCATGCAACCAAATTATCCAAATCACCTTGAAGCTGATGTGATTGCGATTCAACAGAGAAGGAAGAAAACAGTTTCACATCATCAGCATACATTAAGAACCACCGATGGAAGATCGTTAATGTATAAACTAAATAAAATGGGACCTAAGTGACCTCCTTGAGGTACGCCTGACATAACGGGGTATTCATCCGAGGTGATGAAGTTGAACAAAACCCTGAAGGATCTATTGTGCAGATAAGAGCTTATCCATTTCACTAAATAGAGAGGGAAGCCAGAGGCTTGGGGTTTAAAGATAAGTAAGTTATGATTAAGCATATCAAACGCTTTGCTTAAATCAGTGTATATCACATCTGTGCGAGAGCCACTAGAAAAAGCCTTGAAAACATGACAGGTAAACTCTAACAAGTTGGTGACTGTAGATCGCCCTTTCCGAAAGCCGTGCTGGTACGGAGAAATATACGAATTAATGGCAAAGGCCAAATGCTGAGTCACAATACGCTAGAACAACTTGGGCAAGACACTCAACTTGGCTATGCCTCTGTAGTTCCCAACAAATTGTCTACTTCCACTCTTGTGGATAGGAATAAGGAAACTACTCTTCCAACATGAAGGGAAAACACCTAAATACAAGGACATGTTAAAAATCTTTGAGATCACACCACATAACTCGACAGAGCAAGATTTAAGTACACATGATGGAATTCCATCAGGTCTAGGCGAACAACTGTATTTTAGAGAACTCAACCCTTTAAAAACGTCATCTTCCGAAATAACCAAGTTAGGTATTGAAACCGAGTTAGTTGTAGGATATGGGTAGTTTGCTGATAACTCAAAATTAGCAATCGAAAAGTTTCGTCGGAAATACTCAGCAAATAGATTTGAGATTTCAAAATCATCCGAGGAACCAGAGCCATTAAAAGAAACATGAGAGGGATATGTGGAAATTTTTCTTTTAGAGTTAACAAATTTAAAGAAGAATTTAGGATTAGCAAACAGAGAGGACTTAATGAACTGAAGGTATCTGCAGTAATAATGATGGTTGAGGGAGTTAAATCTATGCCTCGCCACCGAGTAAGCGACATAGTCGAGCGCAGAGCCACTTTTCGAATATTTTTTGAATAGCGAGTTTTTTCTATTCTTGTGATATTTAATTGTCTTATTAAACCACGGGGGACATCTGCTTCGAGGTCGACAATGCTTGATCGGAACAGATGCAGCAATAGCTAGATTTAATGTATTGTAGAACGATGGCATTAAGTTTTCAATACTACCGGTTGAGAAATCAAGCGTCAGATGTGAAAGACGATGTTTTAGTAATACAATATTGATTTTATGAAAATCATAATAATTATTTAAACAAGTTTGAGTTGGCACATTAAGGCATTCCAACAAACCATCATTAATATGATGAAAGGAAATGCATATTGATGGATGATAAGGATCCTCAGGTAAACTAAAAGGTGGGCAACGATTTACGTAAATCTCGGGGAAATTGGCAAAGCAGAGATCAAGCAGTCTACCATTACTATTAAAAGCGAACAGAAAGTGAAAGTCGAACGTCGTAAAAAAACGAAAATAAAACGGTAAGCGCGCAACAAAGTCGGGTCACCTCGCTGGTTCCTTTTCCTTGCCCCAGCCATTTCATACTTCCGTCCAGTAAAGAGGAACCAATAAAGCTAAGAGATCATAACACCATTCCCCCCGAAGGTCCTGATTATTTATTAAAATTTGTCACGGTCTTAGCCCCTTTCGGCCGGTAGAGCATATAAATATATATATATATGTTTTTCTTCTTTTTTTTGTTTTTGACCTGGGGTTTGGCTCTCGGAGCCTCCTGACAAAGGAAAAATAAAAAAAAAAAATAAATAAACTAAAAGAACGTAAAGGTCCGGTCGGCTGTCTGCTGTCCGTCTGTCACCAGTGAGTCAGTCGGTCATCGTCTAGCGTCGGCCCTACCTAACCACCACATGCACGCCCCTACGTCTCAGCCACAGCGGTGGCAGCTCGCGTTTAGCCACTCATTGGGAACAACAAAATTACAAGGGAATAAATAGCTAAAGGAACTTACAGTACGATCCTCTCTTGATGTAGTGCTGCCTCTTTCGGCGGCTCCCGTCCACGGCAAGGAAGCAGGGCGGTCTTCTTACCTCGTCGGCACAATCACGACACGGCTGGGGTGTAGGTGCACGTGGGTGCACGGGATTCCTAGGCTAACGAAACTGGCAAATTAATCCTCCTTCTCTTACCGCATCTTGACTGAAGAAAACACCGAATGATGAAACTTCTTCTTTTGACATTTAGTGTTCACTGGTGAACTTTTATTTCAGTAGGCATTTCTTAGGGCAACCAACATCGTTTTACAATCGTAGAATTTTTGTACAAATAATTGAGTTAGATGACAAAGTCTTTTTCGTGTTGGCTAAATGGCAGTAACCAACTCACAATATGCATATAAATATTTTTCTTATCATTTATTTATATTGTTTTTTTTTTTGTTCCAAAAGCAAGCATATAAAAAGAAAGTCCTTTTTTTTCTCTTTTTTTTTCTTGTTTTTCTTTTTTTTTCTTTATGTTATACAGGGTTGGTGGGTTATATATCCTTTTACACAGTTTAGCCACCAATATGTTTCTATGAACGTCAATGATACTTAAAAATAATATATTCATACACGAATGCGATGCGCTTTGATTGGTACGTTCAACCGGCACATTCAACTCTTTACCTCGTTTTCCTTGCACAATTGTTCCTGCTTCTCTTGTTTTCCACTCTATTGATTGACTTTATTGGGATTTCAATAATTTGATGGAGGAAAATAGAAACGGAGTTTCACTAATATACAGGTTGAGACACAATTTGTTCGGTCCAATGTTACCCAAAGTTTTTCTTCCCATAAGAAAAAGGTTAATTTTTGTATAAAAATCATATGTGTTCCGAACAAAATTTTTTTGTTTTTTTTTTTTTAGAAAGTTACTCTGAGAATATACAACATTTCCGTACTTCGTTTTCGTTTTGTCACTCTCTGTACAGAAGCCCTGATATTTTATAATGTTTTTTTTTTATTTAGCACGTACACTATATACACGACGTTTTCATGTAAGTTAGCTCGTTTAAGCTACTTTTGCATATTCCGTCCTTCACAAACTAAAGGGTTCCTTTTTTTTTCAATTTTTAAATTATTAAAAGCATGTTCCTTTCTATATCATTTTGTTGTTACCACTTAAACACACAACAATAAAAGATGAGCACCATGTGAAATGTTAACAGAACTGCTGTAAATAACAAGAACCGCACTCAGTGAGAGCCTGCCTAAGACTAACATCAACTTAGAACTATCCCCTCTGACTTCAATTTTTGAAACGCAGACAGACTTCTCCTTTTTACTCCATTTCCCTCTTCTTCTTCCTGTTGCTCTCTCTATAACGGCTTGCCGCTACTCTCACAAGAGCAAGCATAGATCCCGCAAAATCATACGATTTTGCCTATGCTTGCAAGAGCAAAAGGAAAAAAAGGGAGTACCGCAAAATCATACGATTCCGCCTGTACTTGCAAAAGCAAGCAAAGGTACCGCAAAATCGTACGATTTTGCCTGTACTTGCAAAAGCAAGCAAAGGTACCGCAAAATCATACGATTTTCCCTGTACTTGTAAGTAAGGAGATCAGAAAAGAACAAAAAAATAAACACATATACCGCAAGATCATGCGATTTATTAGCGGTATCACAAAATCGCATGATTTTGTCTAACGGCATGCCGTTATTCCGCCGCTTGCGGTTGATACAGACCGACAGACACCCTACCCGAGGTTTGTTCGCGGCCGTTACAAATTTTCTTGCAACGGATCCTGGATTGACTGGGTATACCCCGCCTAAGGAAACTCGTTACAAGTGGCGCCCGAGCAGGGACCTTCGGATCAGCAGAAACAAGGAAGTAAGCATACAAGCCGTGAGCTTATCCAAACAGAGGGTAAGGAAGGAGCCAGCATGGTGAAAACATCCTGGTTGTACAGCCTGCGAAAGGAAGAGTTGAGCGAGATCTGTGGATCGGTCGACCTAGACACCAAGGGGACTGTCGAGGATATGCGGAAAGCAGTGACAGCCCTTATTGCAACCCGCGACTTACCAACGGAGCAGAAGGCGAAGCTGACAGAACTGGAGGCGCAATACACACCAAGAATGCTGCAATTGCCGGAAGGCACCGTGCGAGGTGCAAGTCCCAAGCGCCAGGCGCAAGAGCGCATCTCATGTGGCGCGGCCATGGAACGCATCTGTAAATGGTCGGTACGCTACGATGGCGAGAGCTGCGCCCTGGAGTTCATCGCACGCGTAGAGGAATTGTGCGAAGTATACGATTTGCCCATAGACATCGTGCCGCGAATCATCATGGAGCTGCTGAATGGTAAAGCAGCAATCTGGTACCGGAATAACCGACGAGTATGGGCAGGGTGGCAGGAGTTCAGGCAGGAATTCCTCAAATTCTTCTTGCCCACCCGATACCTAGAACGGTTAGATGACCAGGTGCGACAGACATTCCAGCTAGCCGGCGAGAAATTTAGAGATTACGCGCTTCGCCTGCAGGACTTGATGCGGCACCTTGATTATACGACACAACAGAAGCTAGACAGAATCGCCCGAAACAGTCAGCGGGAGTATCAACTTTTCTTCGGGGACACCTCCAGCAAAGACCTAAATGAGTTAATAGCTCTGGGAGAGCGATTCGAAAATATCCCCGCCCCAACAGTGGCACCCCTGCCAAGGGTGACATCAGGTATATGCCGTGCACCAAGAGAGAATGCCCCGACCACGATGAATACCAGCAGTGCCAGCAGAAACGTTTGTCATCGATGTGCCCAACCAGGCCACCTTGCGCGCGATTGTCTTAATCAGCGTGTTTTGTTCTGTTGGGATTGTGGCCGCCCGGGAGTTCTGACAAAGGACTGCTGCCGACAAACCGCTGGTCAACATATACAAGCACGAGGTATGACAGTGTATGAATCGATAGAACGAAGGAAACCGCCGCCAGACGCGGTGCCAAAAACTGTGGAAATGACCGGAAGCACCCTGGTAGCCTCCCTCACCATTGGCGGCGTAGCGACAACAGGCGTCTTGGACACCGGGGCTACCAGAAGCATCATTCGCGAAGATTTCATCGGGTTTATCCCCCACATAATAAACTCTGAGACGAGAAGCCACACCATTCGAATGGTAGATGGCGCATCACAAGATAGCAAACGTAGCATAACGGTAGAGGCGAAGATAGGCGATATGTCCTTTAACGTGGAGCTATTGGTGGTGAGAAGAAGCGTCGACCACCTCACCCTCGGTATGGACTTCCTGGCGAAAACAGGCGCTGTGTTCATCGTAGCCGGCCATTCCGTGAAGTTAGGCAGCAAAAACAGCATGCCCACATTGCCAAGCGAATTACTATTCGGAACACACCACCAAGATTACGCGTTTGGTTTAGACGCATCTGGTTTGAAAGTAGAGCCGCTGTCAACCGGGGCTGAGCATTATGAGAAACTTGTTCCTCCGCCACCACCTATTGATCAAGCAACTCGTAGCGTTCACGAGAGCGAAGTAGAAAATCAAAGCAACTCTGAAGACAACGACCGCATCAGAAAGATGCATAAAAAGCCTGCAATAACTGAACAGAAGATTATCGAAGTAAAAAAATTATCATCTTGCGAAGTAGAGAGAGAATCCGGGCCAACTAATACGAAGAAAGCAACAATAGATGTCCGAGCAGCAAGAACAATGCCCTCAACAACAAGGAACAAAGCAGCCAAAGCTGCAACAACTAGGCCTGCTATTCCAGAACCTATGTATGGAACCCATGAAAGGGTCGTGAACGCAACCGTGAGATCAGCGAGAGCGTTCAAGGAATTACACAGCGTTACGACACGAGGAGATACTACAATCGCGATCACAGCATCCAGGAAAACAAACAAGAATAAAAAGGATCTAGGTTACAGATCCAAAGCAGGCAAAGTCAGCAACATTAGCGCTAATACGAGTAGTAACAACAGAGGGCTGCGGTTGCACCATCGCCCACAGCAAGGGCAATTTAACGACGTAGCCTTACCGTCACCCAACACCTTCTACGGTTCCAGCACCGATATGGAGCGTACGAGCGATGCAGCGAAACAAGCATACATCTGACACAATCAAGCAGATAAATGGTTACCGCTGCACGAGGGTGACCCAATTCCAAACCGTTGCAGCCCAGCTATAGGGCGGTGAGCCGAGAATACAAGAACAAAGAAAAAAAACACTGAGAAAACCAACGAGAACACAAAAGCAGCAAAAAAAAAAGAAATACAGAAGAAAAGAATATTGAAAAAAATACTAAGAAAATTCACGAGAATACAAGATCATGAAAAAAAAACAACAAAAATAAATACAAAGAACATTGCCAAAAAAGAAGAACACTAAGAAAACCAAAAAAAAAAAAAGAAGACAAAAAGAAAAAGACATTGTAAAAAAAAAAAGAACAAGGAAAAGATACCAACAGAAGAAAATCAACAAAAAAAAATCAACAGAAAAACCAACACAGAAGAAAAATCAACAGAAAACAGGAATCAACAAAAGGAAATCAGCCGAAGAGAATCAACACAGAAGAAAATCAACAGAAAACAGAAAAACCAACACAGAAGAAAAATCAACAGAAAACAAAAATTAACAAAAGAAGACCAGCAGAAGGAAATCAACGCAGAAACAAAGAAGAATCAACAAGAGAAAAAAAAGGATCAGCAGAGAAACCCCAACTGGAAAAAAATCATCGAGAAAACAAAACAACAAAAAAATCAACGAGTATACACGAACATCAAAAAAAAGTGAGGTAATCCCGTGGGATGCATGGTGGAAACAGGAAATAGATCAACGGCAATCATCAGCAGCAGGTGCAGCCTCAAAACCTCACATCACTCACAGCAAATAACCCATCAGCCGCATGTACAGTGCGGAACTTCAAAACTCCCGCAGCAACGGAAATCATCAGCAGCATGTGCAGCCCGAAAACTTCACCTCGCCCACAGCAGATAACTCATCAGCAGCAGGTGCAGACTCCCCGAAAGCAGGTAAATCTTCGACAGCAGCAATTGCAGCAGCAGTAACGTCAACGCCGCGATCAGCACATTATCACGAGCCATGGCCAACCCAACAGCGGCAGCAGCAGCATCATCGGCCGACACCCACCGCTGGGGAAAAGTAATAGAGATACCTCTCAGAGGCAAAACATAGAAAAGTATTCGGTGCAGTCCGTGTCTTTTTTTTCCTCGCCCGAAGTGAGGGGGGGATGTAAGGAAGCGATTTTGCTTCCTTACGAAATACAAGTCCGTCCGCCTTAGACATTTATCACCAGCAGGCAACCCGCCAGTCCGATCTGTCCGTGCACGTCCGTGGGGGTTCAATAGAAGATAAGCAGCCCCCTCCAGCACCAAACGTAGGGTATAAAGCGCATAGCGAATATGCCTATGTAGAATCGTAATATCACACACTTATACCTTGTGAAGATAAAATCGCAACAGCACATACCTATACCTTGTACAGCTAGAATCATAATAACACACACCAAAGAGCTTAGATCCAAATGTCAAAATGTAATAGCGGAGTCAAGAACCCAAATAAAAGAAAAACTTAGTTGCAAGAAATCAATATGGCAAGAACCCAAGTAGAATCTCAAAAGGTTTAAGTACTCAAAGACTAAACGCAAAGTATAATTACAAGTAAAATCCCAAAATGTTTAACAAGCATAATGGAACTTAGGTAGAAAATCTATGCATGCAAAACAAACTTCAGTAAAAACCTCTATGTGAAAAAATGCGCAGAATGTGTAGCACCGTTAGGGTAAACAAAACAAGCTGAATAGAACTTAGGTAGAAAATCTATGCATGCAAAACAAACTTCAGCAAGAATCTCTATGTGTAAAAATGCGCAGAATGTGTAGCACCGTTAGGGTAAACAAAAACAAGCAGAATTGAACTTAGGTAGGGAAAGAAATAGTAAGAACATACGATAATGCATAAACTGCATACACAAAATGTACAAGGACACGATCACACATGTAAAAACACACAAAACATATGCAAACACAGTGCACTAGCACTCACATACCTAACGGTGATCGAACCACGCGATTTGGTACCTGAGTGCTTGTGAGTAGACATGTGAACAAACATAGTAATAAGTTAGATGTAAGTTGGTTAAGTTGTGTATAAGTAGGATCATGCAAGTCGCAACTGAGGTTGCGGCTGCAGCCAACCTAAGCTAAGCATACCCATAAGCATATTACCTCAACTTATGTAAACACATAGAGCATGTTGGCATTAGGACAAGCGAGTGAGACTCGGGCTATAAAAGAACAGCGCATCGCACAGACTCGTTCATTTCGGTGTCATAGCTGCCTGGAGGATAAGTGGTTACAGACAATATGACAAATCTCTTTTTTTTTTGACATTACGGATAGGAGATGTGTCGGTTGGTATAAATCGCCATCCCTGAAAGACTTTGTAGGTTAAATGACATTACGGATAGTGGATGTGTCGGTTGGTATAAATCGCCCTCCCTGAAAGACTTTGTAGGTTAAATGACATTACGGATAGGGGATGTGTCGGTTGGTACAAATCGCCATCCCTGAAAGACTTTGTAGGTTAAATGACATTGCGGATAGGGGATGTGTCGGTTGGTATAAATCGCCATCCCTGAAAGACTTTGTAGGTTAAATGACATTACGGATAGGGTATGTGTCGGTTGGTATAAATCGCCATCCCTGAAAGACTTTGAAGGTTAAATGACATGACGGATAGGGGATGTGACGGTTGGTATAAATCGCCATCCCTGAAAGACTTGGTAGGACAACTGACCTTATGGATGAGGGATGTACTGGCTGACTGAAGAATAATTTGTCGTTGTAATTTCCGACGAGTAGCGGATCAGGGACACCCCGGCGGCAGCTATGACACTGGCAGCGTATCCGGTTCTTTTCTTCCAGCGTCCCGCGATATTTATTTATTTATTTTATTTATTTTATTCCACTTATACTAGAAACTCAACTAAACAAGTAACAGTTGAGTTCAATAGGCTCTTAATGCAAAACTAATATTAATTAACAATAAAATTGAGTATAAGCATAATAAAACAAATAAGAAGAGAAAAAAAAAAAGAAAAAGAAAAAAGAAAAAAAAAGCATGTACACTATCAGCATAGGAGCACACTTACAACCGGTACAGGACCAAATTGCAAATGAACGCCTAAGCCATCGCAAGCATGCATAAGCTTGGCAACCGATAATAGTTAACAACAATTAATTTTCGACTCATAATGACTTTTTAAGGTTAACAGTCAGTTCAAGTACGACATAGGTAAATCGCGCGTATTAAGCAATGTTGCTTTAATGGACTTTAAAGGGTCCGATAACGAGAATAAGTGGTAGACGTCATTTAGGTTCTTGCAAACGACTCTGAGCGGATTGAACAGCTCATAATTAAATTTACACTGATTAAGCTTTACCAAGATAAAGTGCCTAGAGAAGCGGTTAGGGACATTGAAGCTTACTTCACCAAGTAATGAAGGCGAGTCAATAGCACCATTTATTACTTTAATTAGAAAGGAAACGCCAAGAACAAATCTACGTTTCTCAAGAGACGGTAGGGACAGCAGAAGCAACCTATTTTCATACGGAGGAAGAGAGGCAATCGGATCCCAACCCAAATTTCTAAGGGCAAACAGCAAGAATTGCTTTTGAACTGATTCAATTGAATCTACGTAGCACCTATATGAAGGAGACCACACAACTGAGGCATACTCGAGTATGGGTCTAACCAAACACATGTACAGCCTTTTCGTAATGTAGGGATCATCAAGCTCTTTGGACCACCTTTTTATAAAACCAAGCGCGGACCTAGCTTTGCTAATCGAGAGCTCAATATGCAAGTTAAAACGTAACCTATGGTCAAATAGAACGCCTAAATCCGTAATCGAATCGACGTCCTCCAACTTATGCGATTCTATGAAATACTGAGTAATGAATGACTTTCTTCTTGAAAATGAAAGCTTCTTACATTTACTCAGATTTAGTTTCAGAAGATTCAAAGAGCACCATGCAACCAAATTATCCAAATCACCTTGAAGCTGATGTGATTGCGATTCAACAGAGAAGGAAGAAAACAGTTTCACATCATCAGCATACATTAAGAACCACCGATGGAAGATCGTTAATGTATAAACTAAATAAAATGGGACCTAAGTGACCTCCTTGAGGTACGCCTGACATAACGGGGTATTCATCCGAGGTGATGAAGTTGAACAAAACCCTGAAGGATCTATTGTGCAGATAAGAGCTTATCCATTTCACTAAATAGAGAGGGAAGCCAGAGGCTTGGGGTTTAAAGATAAGTAAGTTATGATTAAGCATATCAAACGCTTTGCTTAAATCAGTGTATATCACATCTGTGCGAGAGCCACTAGAAAAAGCCTTGAAAACATGACAGGTAAACTCTAACAAGTTGGTGACTGTAGATCGCCCTTTCCGAAAGCCGTGCTGGTACGGAGAAATATACGAATTAATGGCAAAGGCCAAATGCTGAGTCACAATACGCTAGAACAACTTGGGCAAGACACTCAACTTGGCTATGCCTCT
Organism: Glossina fuscipes; assembly: GCF_014805625.2. Taxonomy (NCBI): domain Eukaryota; kingdom Metazoa; phylum Arthropoda; class Insecta; order Diptera; family Glossinidae; genus Glossina; species Glossina fuscipes. The sequence continues at coordinate 12,169 of NW_024002637.1, forward strand.
GTAGTTCCCAACAAATTGTCTACTTCCACTCTTGTGGATAGGAATAAGGAAACTACTCTTCCAACATGAAGGGAAAACACCTAAATACAAGGACATGTTAAAAATCTTTGAGATCACACCACATAACTCGACAGAGCAAGATTTAAGTACACATGATGGAATTCCATCAGGTCTAGGCGAACAACTGTATTTTAGAGAACTCAACCCTTTAAAAACGTCATCTTCCGAAATAACCAAGTTAGGTATTGAAACCGAGTTAGTTGTAGGATATGGGTAGTTTGCTGATAACTCAAAATTAGCAATCGAAAAGTTTCGTCGGAAATACTCAGCAAATAGATTTGAGATTTCAAAATCATCCGAGGAACCAGAGCCATTAAAAGAAACATGAGAGGGATATGTGGAAATTTTTCTTTTAGAGTTAACAAATTTAAAGAAGAATTTAGGATTAGCAAACAGAGAGGACTTAATGAACTGAAGGTATCTGCAGTAATAATGATGGTTGAGGGAGTTAAATCTATGCCTCGCCACCGAGTAAGCGACATAGTCGAGCGCAGAGCCACTTTTCGAATATTTTTTGAATAGCGAGTTTTTTCTATTCTTGTGATATTTAATTGTCTTATTAAACCACGGGGGACATCTGCTTCGAGGTCGACAATGCTTGATCGGAACAGATGCAGCAATAGCTAGATTTAATGTATTGTAGAACGATGGCATTAAGTTTTCAATACTACCGGTTGAGAAATCAAGCGTCAGATGTGAAAGACGATGTTTTAGTAATACAATATTGATTTTATGAAAATCATAATAATTATTTAAACAAGTTTGAGTTGGCACATTAAGGCATTCCAACAAACCATCATTAATATGATGAAAGGAAATGCATATTGATGGATGATAAGGATCCTCAGGTAAACTAAAAGGTGGGCAACGATTTACGTAAATCTCGGGGAAATTGGCAAAGCAGAGATCAAGCAGTCTACCATTACTATTAAAAGCGAACAGAAAGTGAAAGTCGAACGTCGTAAAAAAACGAAAATAAAACGGTAAGCGCGCAACAAAGTCGGGTCACCTCGCTGGTTCCTTTTCCTTGCCCCAGCCATTTCATACTTCCGTCCAGTAAAGAGGAAC
>NW_024002638.1:0-2219 GCF_014805625.2 Glossina fuscipes
TTCTTCTTAAGCACCCAGATGCAAGGCGAAATACTCAGCAACTTAACTACACGCAATTTTAAATAGTTTCTCTTGTTCTTTATTTTATTTTTTTCTTTTCTTTTTTTCTTCTTTTTATTTTCTTCTCTTTCTCTCTCTTCTTGTATCACTTATTCTTATTTACAATTTTTTTTTTTTTTTTTTAGAAATCTTTAAAAACTCCTCCAAGCATTGTGAATTTTGGTATCGCTACCAAAGTCTTTAATATGAATCTTCAGTCATTGCTTTCCATTTGCCATAATCAGACTGGCTTTAAGAGAGAGTACGCAAAAAAAAAAATCCTGCCCCTCTTACCTAAACACCAAGCTGGCGATCAGCTGCGTAAACCTCGGTTCTGAACTTAAAAAAAAAATAAAAAACCAAATTTATACATAAAAGTGCGCAAATGGCTGAATTATTAAAGAAAATAATAGCAAAAAACTCTCGCTACTCTCTACATTCAAAACTAAACCCCCCATTAACCCGCATTTCATTTAAATACCTTTGTAACTTTAGTAAAAGTGCGGAGTTTAGTGCGAAACAGATCAATGGAATACTCGTAAAGGAATTCATTGAATGCCGTCACATTTAACGATACATTTTTTAAAATTACTTCGTTTGAGTTTCTCGATAAAAGTTTGCTAACAAAATTAAATATTTCAAAAATTGTTAATAAAAAGCCATATATAATAAAAAAAACCCAATAAATATATGCCAAAGGGGGAGGAGGAGGAAAAGTGAAATAAAGAGGATTTTTTTTCTTATTTTTCTAGCAAAGTGGTGTTAAAGTTTACGCCTGCATCACCTCCCGTCTAGCATAAATTGCAACAGTAATTGTATATTAATTCCCTACTATCAACGCCCGTTTGATCATTTTGTTTTTGAAACAAAAAAAAAAAAAAAACAGGTTCTTTCTATTTTTACAATCTTGCCAATGGAAACAGTGTAGTGAAGCAGCTGTGCTCAATCGGATTTATAAAACTTCACCTTAACAGCAATCATTGCACGTTGCACCGATTTAATAGTAAATAGAAAACACCAAACAAAACGCAAAGCTATTAAACGTGAACTTCCGTTTTCCTACACCTATCTACCTAGCCACCTGCCTACTACCTACTACCTATTTACACCTCGCTATCTACCTATTACCTCTGCTCGACGCGGTAAGGGCTACTCACTATAATACTCTATGTAGGTTTCATTTACTCGATGAAATCAGAATAATTTCCCATGAATAAGTGAAAGGCGCTCAGAAACTCTTTCTGTTGTGTTATCATTCATCGACTTTACTAATTGTTTTTTTTTATTTATTTTTTATTTTTTATGAAGTTTGTGTCTTAAGTCTTTTGTAATACATGCTTACGAACGCAAATGTTACTAAGCGAGCAAAGAGAGCTCATTGGTCTTTAAAAATTTTTTTTCTTTTATGCCCGTCGTCGAAGCATGACAGTATATTAGATTTGTTGGTTTGGATGCAACATTAAAAAAAGAAACATTAATAAAAAAATACTTTAGAGTTAGCCTAAGGACTAACTACGCTATCTTCGTCTTCCGGTTTGTCCAGGAGTCTATTGATTTATCATTTGCCAGTGTAAGTTTCTCACCATAGGGGAAATAGCAAAACTGCTTTACTTATTTCCCTTTCATTGTCGGGTGATGTGGTTTAGCAAGACTAGATTCATTGGGGCTAATATTAAGTTCATCTTTTTAATACTCTGTTCTAAAACAGGTGTCCGTCCCGAGTTGTTTTGCAGTTGGCAAAGGTCGGAGTATCTGAAAACTGCATTTCTATACCATCCAAGCAACGATCTACTTTGAATTGATTAATACGATATCAGTTCTATATTTAGCTATGTCTTAGCTTACAGAGCATTTTACTAAAGTTTTGTTCTCGCTTTAAGTTAAATGCCAAACAGCGGGAAGTGTTTGTTTATAAAGGTATTCTTTTTAGAAAAGCCAAGTAAGTCAAGCAAGTCGTAAGCATTAAAAGATTCGATATAAGCTTAAGATTATTTCTTGCGTTGTTAAGTCTTACTCAGGCAACACATAAATTTTTTTCTTTCTTTAATAAATTCTTGTATAAAACGGTATTTTTTAAATGGAAAACTTAGTAGTCTGTCATTGGTTTCCATTTCACCTTTCTACTTGCTTTTTCTTCTTTCTTGCATGTTTCTTTGCTTATAAATAGTAAGCTTTATCGG
>NW_024002639.1:0-3690 GCF_014805625.2 Glossina fuscipes
TATAAAACCTGACTACATGCTTAAATCACGTAGATTGTTTGTGTTTGAAACGGCAAACACTTGGTTGACAACATACAGACAGCCTTTTACTTGCATCAAGGATTAAGCGGTACCTTCTATAGAATTGGTCGTCAAGTCAACAAGCGAGCAACCATCTCTGTAGGAATAGTGAATGGATGAGTTTTATTAATATAATTATTAATATTCAATCATTGCTATAAAATAAGCATGACTAGGCATCTAAGTTAAATAGGCTAAACAATACTTGAGAATATTACAATTTGTTGAACCTCTTTCATTCACATTCATTTACAAAGGATTACAGTATAATAATTTTCTCATTCAGTTTGCCACCTTCAGAAAAAACTTATCCTAACACCATATTCCACCATTTTGCGAATCTGTTAAGTTTCATACGATATTCCTAAAGTCATGAATATTTTAATAGAAAAATTGAACTGGGCGGCATATATATCCAAATCCGCATTTGTACGATCTTTCTGAAAACACTCGTTTGGCAAACGATTGGAAAAAAAGTTTCTCTGATTCAAATTTTTTGGACCAAATATATGCAAAGCTTTTACATTAAATTGAATCTTTGCTTTTAGCTGCTCATCGTAAACCAAATCTAAAAGGGACGTGATCCCCTGTCCTTGAAAAAGACGATGAATACGATAACCATTTTTTTAAACAATTTTCAGTTAAAGTACCAATAATAAGACGATCGAAATTGTATTTGCTTGGCTTTTGCAGGTATTCAAACAACACGCCCATTTACGTTTTGTTCACCAATAATGATAATTGCATCCCAACGGACAGAAAAGAATGACAAAAACAAATTAAGCTTATATAAAAAATTAACAAAAACGTACATATTTATGGGACTGCTCACAAAATCCTATTCTGCTTCCATGGATATAAAGGATTTAGAATTTTAACTCGGGTATTTAGGAAATTCACTGGTGCATCCAAAATTCGTATCCTTGATAGGTGTTTTCATTACCCTATCATTCATTATTGTGAGTGACGAAATTAATTCTAAAGATTAAGCCACACACTGCTGAGATCTTCAGCAAACTTCAGAAGACTTTTGCCCAATAGTTTCCTTTTACAAAGATTTTTGCCTCTGTTTTCATGAGCTAAGAAACGAGCCAAATAGGCATTCCCAACAGCAGCAAAGGTTTCTGATGCATCGACTGCAATGTTGTCTTTCTAAAGGAACTTTTCATCTAAAATTAACTGTTATGGACATAACTAAGATTTATTCCATTACGAATGGGAAAAGAAAGTGATTATTTTGTAAGCTCTAACGTTCGGTTTTATTTAGAATAGAACTTATCGACTCAGTATACCGTGCTGAGCGAGTATACATGTATGTGGCTTGTCTGATGCACACATCTCAGTGTTAGAAACCAAACTTAGAACACTATTAATCCTCGGCGACTTATAGAGTAACCAATAGTTGTTGTTCTTACTTGCCTTGAAGTACATAACAGCGTAACTTCTCTGCACTTATGCAACAATGAAAACCCACTATTTTATTTAAAACAATAACTGCTGGACAATTACTCTATAGGGAACTGGGAGTTAAGCGATAATTAAAATTTTTTTAAAATGGTATATATGAAGATGCACTTTAAGTGTGTAAAAATTCCATTTTTGACTGAAGGAATAAGTTGAAATGCGAGAGACGAAAGTAATCGTGAAGAATGATTCCAATAACCTTTTTATTATTGCTCATTTCTTTACACCTAGTCATTCGAACGGTGAATAGACGGTAAATTTTTAATCCTGCTTGTAAAACCTAAGAAAGGTAGAAGCGATTTTGTGGCTTGCACATGCACCTTTGCCTGCCAGTCTGTTCTGGAATTTCAACTGGGCCATAACAGTGAAATACGTACAGCACACACATTGTTGCATTGATTTGGTTGCGCCCCGGTTTTCATCAATTTATAAACAACCATTTGATTGCGCCCCGGTTTTTATCAATTTATAAACAACCATTTGGATAGAGGATTAAATTCCAAGTTAAAAATAGTTGCCATTTACAGGCTACCGTTTGTTACTCTTTCTCCATGCAGCTGTACGCAACTGGGGAAAAAAATGCTCTAATCCTTTCCGTCGTCATTGTAATAGGTAACAGATAGCGACAAGTGGACTAATCAGTTATTTTTAGTTTATACATGGATTTGTAAAATGTATTAGGACAATGATAATTTAGAAGCACATTTGCTCGAGTTCAATCCTGCCGAGTAAGGCGATACTTGAGATAGGGCATTGTTCAATTTTGCTTCCAAATAGATAAGAAATTTTTCTTGCTTCCCACACTGTTTCGTCCCATACTAGTTTATTGATAACCTCCAATGCTAGCTCTTACTTCTTCTTGGTCTTTATGGTGAACCATCTACGTCTATATTCAAACCCGTCCATCAATTCGGAACATATGTGCGGCACCAGAACGAGTAGAAGACAGACTGGAAATGAATATATTAAAATTTCTAGCGAACCTGGATTACATTGCAAAAGGTATTACAAATTTAGTAGCGATTCCGACTTTAAAATGGTCAGGGTAGTCTGGTCGGTCGGCCCACACATGTGTTAGTCATTGCTGTGCCGCTAATAGTGAACAAAATTCTTCATTTAAGTCAAGCCCGACAGCTAGGCTAGACATATCTGACATATCCACCGATTTCTGGTAAAAAACGTGTACGCTTGCAATAAAGTAGCGATGAATAGTTCCGAAGTCGACTTCTATTTCTAATCTCCATTTAAACTTTTATATATTTTGGGCGAAAATTCCCCTGCACACAAATTTGAATATTATATAGCTAAATTCTGTATTTATAATATAAATAAATGAAATGAAAATTTCTTCAGTCAAAGAATTTAGAAAAAAGAGTTAGCAGAGCAGTCCGACAATTTGTTTGCAAAACATGTCAATAGTAGACTTTTTTTTAAGATTAGCAACATAAAGTTACGACTTCTACGAAAATCTCTATACCAATATAATAAACGTCGACCAAGGCATGAACCATCCTAATCAAGCTCTTTATCATTCAGAAAGGAAGATACTAAAAAATACTTTTTTGCTAACAATTTTTCTTATGGAACTGCGAGTTTGTTCTTCGGCTTTGGGTCTGATGAATTTATAAACGTCGATCATTGGTTTTTTATCTTGGAAGTTGGTCCAGCTTCACGAACATGATATAAACAATCGGCTTATATTAACACCGTCACCGAGATTGTCGTTTCAGGTAATTTAGATGAGATTGGGCGGTGATGTGGTCTTTAAAATTAACCGTGCTACAGTGAGTATTCGGAGAAAGAACCCTATCGATTTCCGCTGTTAAAAGTGAAATAAAGTCCCTCTCAATACTATCTAAGGTAATAGCCTAATTCAGATGTTAAAAAAGAGATTTAGATGCAATTATAATACATTTTTGTCAACTAAAAGTGCTGGAAAATCGATAGTCAGGACTAGGATATGCATCTGGAAAAGTCTGGAAATTCTAAAGGCTCTTATCCGCTCAATTAAAACGTCCAGCACTTACTTATTGTACGTGGAAGATATTCACTTATCAAAAAAAAAGGTATTGTTTTTTATTTCGTATTTGGGAAATGCTGACGAACATAATTTGTCATATTAGTCATATTAGAAAAATTGAAACTAAACAGACAATATAAGTGAGT
>NW_024002640.1:0-1040 GCF_014805625.2 Glossina fuscipes
TTCTCATAAAGCCGATGATTAACGCTTTGAATTCATTCGGTAACGTTATAAACCTTCAGTTTAATAATTTTTTTTTTCAGTTTTATAATTTAATGGTTGAAAAAATTAAAAAAAAAAAAAATGCTTCCCTTGTAAATATGGAAATAAGAGTACTTTTGCCAATTCTTAAAGCATACAGCTTATAAAGATTAATTAAATCTTTTTTGTTCACTCATTAATTTTATAGTTCTAAACTTTCAAACTGACCCAATTCAATTTAAATGCAATTATACGAAATTGCACATATATACAATACCTCACTTGCCAAGATATACATGACAATTTACACATTTTACGTTGATTTCTTTTTCTGTGGTTATATGGAGCCCCTCCTCCGTAATTGGTATGCTCTTTAAAGCACGGGAAACGAGTAACGGCGGATTACATATAAATTTGGCATACTCGGAAATTTAGAAAAGAGAATCTTTGTATGGCAAAATGATCTAATTTTCAATATTTCGTGGTGAAAATTGGTTCAGAAAAGTATATTCACAAAGAGATCGACCTTCTTAAACTTGAAAGATGTAGGTTTATTTTTCGAATACCAACGCATACAAGAATTCTCAGGAAATATGGACCCTTATATGCCGAAAACGCACCTTGTTAACGTTCTCTGATGAAAATCGGTGAAATGATTCGCCTGCAGTAACACGTTAACTAACACCTCTGTTTTTCAGAAGGTGACCTATAGGTTGAACACAAGAAGATGAGACGGAACGTTGAAATAAAAGCTGGGTCTTCCTCTATTCCTTCGCCAGGCGTCCGCAAAAATTTAATATAACCTTATACCATAAGTGATGTACTATTATTTGCTTGCTTACAAGGCATTTTGATTTGAATCTTAAATATCTCTATCCGCGGACATTAATTCTTTTCATCCACTTTTTTTTACAATGTTTTTAAAGTAACATTGTAAAGAGTAAGATGTACAATATCTACGACGATTTAATCTAAACAGTAGTTGAGGAAAATTTTTGATTAGCAAGAAAATATATCTTATA
>NW_024002641.1:0-3513 GCF_014805625.2 Glossina fuscipes
CTTTTCGTTTCAAGAAAATCTACACGAATAATATCTAAGAAATATTCATCCGATTTTCCTTTCAAGAAAACCTACACCAAATATTTCTGAGAAAATTCATCCGATTTTCGGTTCAAGAAAACCTACACCAAAAATTTAAAAGAAAAATTCATCCGATTTTCGTTTCAAGAAAACCTACACGAAAAATATTTACGAAAAGTTCATCCGATCTTCTTTTCAAGAAAATCTACACCAATAATTTAAGAAAAGAATTCATCCTCTTTTCGTTTCAAGAAAATCTACACGAATAATATCTAAGAAATATTCATCCGATTTTCCTTTCAAGAAAACCTACACCAAATATTTCTGAGAAAAATTCAAGGGATTTTCGTTTCAAGGAAACCTACACCAAAAATTTAAAAGAAAAATTCATCCGATTTTCGTCGCAAGAAAACCTACACCAAAAATTTCTGAGAAAAATTCAAGAAAACTTCTACCAAAAATTTAAAAGAGAACTTACATCAAAAATGTAAAAGAAAATTAATTCGATTTTCGTTTCGAGATAACCTACACCAAAAATTTCTAAGAAAGATTCATCCGTTTTTCGTTTGAAGCAAACCTACGACAAAAACTTCTAGGAAAACTTCATCCGAATCAAATCTACATGAAATATTTCTAAGAAAAAAGAAACCTACACCAAAAATTTCTGGGAAAAATTCATCCGATTTTCGTTTTAAGAAAACCTACACGAATAATATCTAAGAAATATTCATCCGATTTTCGTTTCAAGAAAACCTACACCAAAAATTTCTGAGAAAAATTCAAGGGATTTTCGTTTCAAGGAAACCTACACCAAAAATTTAAAAGAAAAATTCATCCGATTTTCGTCGCAAGAAAACCTACACCAAAAATTTATAGGAAAAATTCATCCGAATTTCTTCTCAAGAAAACCTACACCAAAAATTTAAAAGGAAAATTCATTCAATTTTTGTTTCAAGAGAATCTACACCAAAAATTTCTAACAAAAATTGAAACGATTTTCTTTTCAAAAAACCTACACCAAAAATTTAAGAGAAAAATTCATCAGATTTTCGTCGCAAGAAAGCCTACACCAAAAATTTCTGAGAAAAATTCTTCCGATTTTCGGTTCAAGAAAACCTAGACCAAAAATTTAAAAGAAAAATTCAACGGATTTTCGTTTCAAGAAAACCTACACCAAAAATTTCTGAGAAAAATTCAAGAAAACTTATACCAAAAATTTAAAAGAAAACTTACATCAAAAATGTAAAAGAAAATTAATTCGATTTTCGTTTCAAGATAACCTACACCAAAAATTTAAGAGAAAGATTCATCCGTTTTTCGTTTGAAGCAAACCTACCACAAAAACTTCTAGGAAAACTTCATCCGAATCAAATCTACACAAAATATTTCTAAGAAAAAAGAAACCTACACCAAAAATTTCTGGGAAAAATTCATCCGATTTTCGTTTCAAGAAAACCTACACCAAAAATTTCTAAGAAAAATTCAAGGGATTTTCGTTTCAAGGAAACCTACACCAAAAATTTAAAAGAAAAATTCATCCGATTTTCGTCGCAAGAAAACCTACACCAAAAATTTCTAGGAAAAATTCATCCGATTTTCGAAATTCAAGAAAACCTACACCCAAAATGTTAAAGAAAACTTACACAAAAAATTTCTGAGAAAAATTCATCCGAATTTCGTTTCAAGAAAACCTACAACAAAAATTTAAAAGAAAAATTCATCCGATTTTCGTTTCAAGAAAACCTACGCGAAAAATATCTACGAAAAATTCATCGGATTTTCTTTTCAAGAAAATCTACACCAATAGTTTAAGAAAAAAATTCATACGCTTTTCGTTTCAAGAAAACCTACACGAATAATATCTAAGAAATATTCATCCGATTTTCGTTTCAAGAAAACCTACACCAAAAATTTCTAAGAAAAATTCAACGGATTTTCGTTTCAAGAAAACCTACACCAAACATTTAAAAGAAAAATTCATCTGATTTTCGTCGCTGGAAAACCTACACCAAAAATTTCTAAGAAAGATTCATCCGTTTTTCGTTTGAAGCAAACCTACAACAAAAACTTCTAGGAAACCTTCATCCGAAGCAAATCTACACGAAATATTTCTAAGAAAAAAGAAACCTACACCAAAAATTTCTGGGAAAAATTCATCCGATTTTCGTTTTAAGAAAACCTACACGTATAATATCCAAGAAATATTCATCCGATTTTCGTTTCAAGAAAACCTACACCAAAAATTTCTGAGAAAAATTCAAGGGATTTTCGTTTCAAGGAAACCTACACCAAAAATTTCTAGGAATAATTAGTCCGATTTTCAAAATTCAAGAAAACTACACACAAAATTTTAAAGAAAACTTACACAAAAAATTTCTGAGAAAAATTCATCCGATTTTCGCTTCAAGAAAACCTACACCAAAAATTTCTAAGAAAAATTCAACGGATTTTCGTTTCAAGAAAACCTACACCAAAAATTTAAAAGAACAATTCGTCCGATTTTCGTTTCAAGGAAACCTACACCAAAAACTTATAAGAAAAATTCATCCAATTTTCGTTTTAAAAAAAGCTACATGAAAAATGTAAAAGAAAAATTCATCCGATTTTCGTTCCAAGAAAGCCTACACCAAAGATTTCTAAGAAAAATTCATTCGATTTTCGTTTCAAGAAAACATACACCAAAAATTTCTAGGAAGAATTCATTAAATTTTTGTTTCAAGAAAACTTACACCAAAAATTACTAACAAAAATTCATCCGCTTTTCGTTTCAAAAAAACCTACCCCAAAAATTTAAAGGAAAAATTCATCCGATTTTCGTCGCTGGAAAACCTACACCAAAAATTTCTAAGAAAGATTCATCCGTTTTTCGTTTGAAGCAAACCTACAACAAAAACTTCTAGGAAACCTTCATCCGAAGCAAATCTACACGAAATATTTCTAAGAAAAACGAAACCTACACCAAAAATTTCTGGGAAAAATTCATCCGATTTTCGTTTCAAGAAAACCTACACCAAAAATTTCTAGGAAAAATTCATCCGATTTTCGAAATTCAAGAAAACCTACACCCAAAATTTTAAAGAAAACTTACACAAAAAATTTCTGAGAAAAATTCATCCGAATTTTGTTTCAAGAAAACCTACACCAAAAATTTAAAAGAAAAATTCATCCGATTTTCGTTTCAAGAAAACCTACACGAAAAATATCTACGAAAAATTCATCGGATTTTCTTTTCAAGAAAATCTATACGAATAATTTAAGAAAAAATTTCATACGCTTTTCGTTTCAAGAAAATCCAAACGAATAATATCTAAAAAATATTCATTCGATTTTCGTTTCAAGAAAACCTACATCAAAAATTTCTAGGAATAATTAGTCCGATTTTCAAAATTCAAGAAAACTACACCCAAAATTTAAAAGAAAAATTTGTCCGATTTTCGTTTCAAGGAAACCTACACCAAAAATTTCTAAGAAAAATTCAACGGATTTTCGTTT
>NW_024002641.1:3523-6577 GCF_014805625.2 Glossina fuscipes
AGAAAACCTACACCAAAAATTTAAAAGAAAAATTCGTCCGATTTTCGTCTCAAGAAAACCTAAACTAAAAATTTCTAAGAAAAATTCATCCGATTTTCGTTTCCAGATAACCGTCACCCACAATTTCTGGGAAAAATTCATCCGATTTTCGTCTCAAGAAAACCTAAACCAAAAATTTCTGAGAAAAATTCATCCGATTTTCGTTTAAAGAAAACCTACATCAAAAATTTACAGGAAAAATTCAACGGATTTTCGTTTCAAGAAAACCTACACGGATAATATCTAAGCTATATTCATTCGATTTTCGTTTCAAGAAAACCGTCACCAACAATTTCTGGGAAAAATTCATCCGATTTTCTTTTCAAGAAAATCTACACCAATAATTTAAGAAAAGAATTCATCCGCTTTTCGTTTCAAGAAAATCTACACGAATAATATCTAAGAAATATTCATCCGATTTTCCTTTCAAGAAAACCTACACCAAAAATTTCTGAGAAAAATCCAAGCGATTTTCGTTTCAAGGAAACCTACACCAAAAATTTTTAGGAAAAATTCATCCGATTATCGTCGCAAGAAAACCTATACCAAAAATTTCTAGGAAAAATTCATCCGATTTTCGAAATTCAAGAAAACCTACACCAAAAATTTAAAAGAAAAATTCATCCGATTTTCGTTTCAAGAAAACCTACACGAAAAATATCTACGAAAAATTCATCGGATTTTCGTTGCAAAAAACCTACACGAATAATATCTAAGAAATATTCATCCGATTTTCGTCTCAAGAAAACCTACACCAAAAATTTCTGGGAAAAATTCAAGAAAACTTATAACAAAAATTTAAAAGAAAACTTACATCAAAAATGTAAAAGAAAATTTATTCGATTTTCGTTTCAAGAAAACCTACACCAAAAATTTCTAAGAAGAATTCAAGGGATTTTCGTTTCAAGGAAACCTACACCATAAATTTAAAAAAAAAATTCATCCGATTTTCGTCGCAAGAAAACCTGCACCAAAAATTTCTAAGAAAAATTCAAGGGATTTTCGTTTCAAGAAAACCTACACCAAAAATTTCTAAGAAAAATTCAAGGGATTTTCGTTTCAAGGAAACCTACACCATAAATTTAAAAAAAAAATTCATCCGATTTTCGTCGCAAGGAAACCTACACCAAAAATTTAAAAGAAAAATTCATCCGATTTTCGTTTCAAGAAAACCTACACGAAAAATATCTACGAAAAATTCATCGGATTTTCTTTTCAAGAAAATCTACACCAATAATTTAAGAAAAAAATTCATACGCTTTTCGTTTCAAGAAAACCTACACGAATAATATCTAAGAAATATTCTTCCGATTTTCCTTTCAAGAAAACCTACACGAAAAAATTTCTAAGAAAAATTCATCCGATTTTCTTTTCAAGAAAATCTACACCAAAAATTTAAAAGAAAAATTCATACGCTTTTCGTTTCAAAAAATCTAAACGAATAATATCTAAGATATATTCATCCGATTTCCTTTCAAGAAAACCTACACCAAAAATTTCTGAGAAAATTCAAGAAAACTTATACCAAAAATTTAAAAGAAAACTTACATCAAAAATGTAAAAGAAAATTAATTCGATTTTCGTTTCAAGATAACCTACACCAAAAATTTCTAAGAAAGATTCATCCGTTTTTCGTTTGAAGCAAACCTACGACAAAAACTTCTAGCCAAACTTCATCCGAATCAAAACTACACGAAATATTTCCAAGAAAAACGGAAACCTACACCAAAAATTTCAGGGAAAAGTTCATCCGATTTTCGTTTCAAGAAAACCTACACGAATAATATCTAAGAAATATTCATCCGATTTTCGTTTCAAGAAAACCTACACCAAAAATTTCTGAGAAAAATCCAAGCGATTTTCGTTTCAAGGAAACCTACACCAAAAATTTAAAAGAAAAATTCATCCGATTTTCGTCGCAAGAAAATCTACACCAAAAATTTCTAGGAAAAATTCATCCGATTTCCGTTTAAGAAAACCTACAAGAAAAATATCTACGAAAAATTCATCGGATTTTCTTTTCAAGAAAATCTACACCAATAATTTAAGAAAAAAATTCATACCCTTTTCGTTTCAAGAAAATCTACACGAGTAATATCTTAGAAATATTCATCCGATTTTCGTCTCAAGAAAACCTACACCAAAAATTTCTAGGAATAATTAGTCCGATTTTCGAAATTCAAGAAAACTACACCCAAAATTTTAAAGAAAACTTACACAAAAAATTTCTGAGAAAAATTCATCAGATTTTCGTCGCAAGAAAACCTACACCAAAAATTTCTAAGAAAAATTCAAGGGATTTTCGTTTCAAGGAAAGCTACACCAAACATTTAAAAGAAAAATTCGTCCGATTTTCGTTTCAAAGAAACCTACACCAAAAATTTATAAGAAAAATTCATCCAATTTTCGTTTTAAAAAAAGCTACATGAAAAATTTAAAAGAAAAATTCATCCGATTTTCGTTCCAAGAAAGCCTACACCAAAGATTTCTAAGAAAAATTCATTCAAAAATTCACCAAAAATTACTAACAGAAATTCATCCGCTTTTCTTTTCAAAAAAACCTACACCAAAAATTTAAAAGAAAAATTCATCCGATTTTCGTTTCAAGAAAACCTACACGAAAAATATTTACGAAAAATTCATCCGATTTTCTTTTCAAGAAAGTCTACACCAATAATTTAAGAAAAGAATTCATCATCAGCTTTTCGTTTCAAGAAAATCTACACGAATAATATCTAATAAATATTCATCCGATTTTTGTCTCAAGAAAACCTACATCAAAAATTTCTGGAAAAAATTCAAGAAATCTTATAACAAAAATGTAAAAGAAAACTTACATCAAAAATGTAAAAGAAAATTAATTCGATTTTCGTTTCAAGATAACCTACACCAAAAATTTCTGAGAAAAATTCATCCGATGTTCGTTTCAACAAAACCTACACGAAAAATTTCTAAGAAAAATTCAAGGGATTTTCGTTTCAAGGAAACCTACACCAAAAATTTTTAGGAAAAATT
>NW_024002642.1:0-5680 GCF_014805625.2 Glossina fuscipes
CTTGTAACGTTTTTTTGAGAACCCGGCCTAGCTCTTGATCGGTAGAGCGGTTGCCCTCGGCCCGTGATTCCGCATCACAAAAAAACATTAAATAATAATAAAAAGAAAATAATTAATGAAAAAAAAGGTCTTTCATTTACACTATATAATTTTTTATTCATTAATAGTTTGTGAGGGCCATTTATTTATGAACACTATTTCATTTATTTTCACGCGCATACCGTTCAGAGTCGAAGATCACTTGCAATTCCAACCGCAACCGCTTCTTTAAAACCGAAAATAACCACACGAGACCAATTCCCTCCTATCAATGAAAGCAACAACTCAACCTCTTTCACGATCAGTCAAACGAGAAAAAAAACTCACCACCGAATTTCTTTGCATGATTTTTCTCTCCTCTCTTCTCTTTACATACCTCCCTGAACTTTGCTCGCGGACGTTACAAACTAAAAGACGTGCTTTTTAGCAAATCCCATGTTACGATATAAAAAGAGTTAGTATAAAATCCAGCATAAGGTGGTACCAGTTAATAAAGAATCGTACTTTATTTCTTTAATTATTTATTTCGGCATGTTAAAGTCTTCTTATTGAGTCTCTTTTAGAAGAAAAACCAACTTAATTGAAATACAAATTCTGAGTTAAACGTTGTTGTTCGCTGTTGCTTTTGATGGCCACTATGGCAACTCAATCGGTAGAGCATGAGACTCGTAATCTCAGAGCGGTGGGGCACATCTCATTGGAGTTAGCAAAGCCTTTTTCCCTTTTTCTCGGGGCAGTTCGTCGGATACCAGGGTTTTTGTCCTTAAATTACGATTCTATAGATAATATTTTATCCTCAGTCAAAAACTTATGTGATCTACTGAGGAATTTTTTATTAAAATTGTATTCAGGCACTTGAACCAGAAAGTTAACTTCACGAACATTTTAAATCTATATTGCCTCAAGATAAACAAATGTTTAAATCTCAGTAAACCTGATTAACGTTCTGTTTTGAAAGTTAGCTCCTAATTACGAATAATAATTATTGCTTGTGAAATAATAGAAAAATCTTTTTATAGTTTTTCCCAAATACGGAAACTAAAATTTAACCGCGTAGTGAGAAATTTAAAAAAAAACAGGAATTTAAAAAAAATGTTGTGAGCAGAGTTTTGCTAAACATAACGAGGAGTGTTTGTAGCGTGTTTTCTTTCACAGCAACGTCCCTATATTTTGAATTACAGTGAGAAAATTTAACTTCATAGGATAGTAAAAGCAGCGAACATTTTAAATTTATATTGCCCAAAATAAATAAATATCTAAATCTCAGTAAATTTGATTAACGTTCTGTTTTGGAAAGTTAGCTCTAAATTACGATTAATAGAGAGTACTAGTGAAGCATCAAAGAAAAAAAAGGAACACAACGAATTTGAGAAGTAGTAATTGAATGATGTGAAGGTTACTTTTATCGACCAACTAATCGTTAGCGGACGGAGCAATAATAACAAGAGCAGCGGGGGTAACAGCAGCTACCACGGGATTTTTTTCACTCATCGACGGGCGCCGAACCCCTGCACGTACCAGCGACGATACCGGGGCCGAACAGCAAAATGGCACCGGCATTATTTCAAGATTATATGCTCTTCTTGCAAGACCTGATGCGTCATACCGCCATAACGGAAGAGCAAAAATTAGAACGTATCTACATGAATGTGCAGCCCGATTACCTGTGGTACATACGGCGCCAAGACTACAGCCTGGTAGAGTCGGGGTACCTTGCGGTCTACGAGACCAACCACGCGCACTAGAAGGACAACATGGCGATCGATTTCGAAGAAGCAGCGTCCATTACAAGTCTTCACCCACCGCCAGCAACCTGGTCAACAAATTGCGAGTCCTATAGTGGCCAATGTTGACACATGACCCGTACCTACCGGCCAAGGAATCGACGTACCGATGTCGGAAAGCAAAGATATAGGAGTGGTGATAGGGCTCTCCCTTAAGAAGAGGCAGACGCCACGCCCCATCTTGGAACAACATTCAAGTTTTCCTCAACAGCAAGCAATTGTGACAACATCACGGGCGACACCACAACAACACCAGCAAATCACAGTCAAACTTATCAAAGGCGAATCGACTATATACCCCGACAAATATCGCATTGCAGTTTTAGTAACCATGTTAAACAACAGCAGCACCAGCAACAACAACAGCGAACACCAACAGAGATCAGTATCCGATTCATACAGCGGATGCCAACTTGTAGTAATGTTAATATCGTCACTTCTTCGCAACAATATAACGATCATAACAATAACATCACAACAACTACAGCGAATTCAACCCATGCTGCCCATGCAGCAAAGGCAATATGAACAGCAAAATGCTAACAATAATTTTAACGGCTGCTCATCGATTGGAACAGGCGATCTGACATCAGGTATGCCTCCAGCAATAGCGATCGTAGAGAATGGAACAGCAGGAAACATGAAAGTCACTAGTAATGAAAACAAAATTTTGTTATGAAACAAAAGTTAGACAAATTTATCCATATTCACCTATACCAAGCGGTATGAAGGGAAATATCAACAATAGTAGTAATCAATTGCAAAAGCAATCTGCCTTGCATAACCAACCATCACTGCAAGCGAACTTTATAAAGCAGGCACTACCTTCACCTGTGCCACCCCACGTTTAGTTTATGAAATCACTGACTTGATAGAAAAGGCCACAAAGTTTCTGAAAGGCAACGGCAACGACGCAAAACGTTAGATTATGTGTCTAATAATATGGGCAATGAATTGTCTTATAACGGCTGCGACTAAGTTAGTTGAGGGGGCCGTTGCTCACTACCCGCCTTAACATTCCAATAACATTGGCTGCAATTCCAACTATGGTCGTTTTAACCAGTTGCATTTACAATCGAATTTGCGGACAAGTGCAGTTGTTTGAAAAGGTAAGTTTATTGTTTGGGAAGCGATATTTAGTAATAGAGTAGTTTTTCGTTTCTCTAAAGTTTATGTAACATAATGAATAGAAAAAAATTTTTTTGATTAAGGTAGTGTTTCTAATAATGAGGGTTCATATATTTTCTTCTCTTTAAATGGCTAAAAATATTGCTCTCTTCATACCAGTTCATAAAAGTTAATCTTTCCAATTCCAGATCAATTGTGCTGTGAATGCTGCAAGCTGACAAAAAAAAGTCATCGAATTTTCGTCAAGCACAACTAAAGAATGATGCGGCGAAATCATACTAATACGTCGAAACAGAAACTAATCTTTAATTTAAAGCGGTCTATTAATAATGTAGTGGTGAGTGTTATAAATAGAAATTAACTGATCTTATTAAAACTAGGAAGTATTATAAGTAAGGAATCGAAATAATTAGTCTGAAAAAATAATTATAGCTGCAAAAACATATAATTTACTTTAAGAAATATTGACTATAGTTGCAACAAAATGTTTTGAATGCGAAAACACGTGCATAATGTCAAAATATTTGCTACATCTTAGCAAGAAAAGAAATATTTAATGAATTTTATTATTATTCCATTAGAAGACAAGAAAAGATTTAAGAGTAATTTTGCACTAAATGTGCTATTTTTAGATTACACTTGTCTTTCGGTTAATCGTATCAAGAAATATGCATCAGACGCACTTAAAAGTTTGTGATTAGCAGCAGATAGTTACAATTCTTTCGCCTATCTGTCGTCTTGCCCACATTCCCAAGAACATACGTTTTTAACTTAAGTCTACAGATCATATCGAATATCAACTGTTCTTCACTCATAAAAGTGCATGATGCACCAATGTGCACCCTAAATTAATTATTACTTCATTAATGTGCAATTACAAAAAGCACTTATTCTACATGGGCATCCTAATTTATAACTTCCAGTTATTTTAATTCCATCTAAATATTATGGTTATGCTGACTTAACTATTATGGTTGAATTTCAATAGCAGATGTCTATCATGTAGTGGCAGCAGTAAATATTTGTTTAGGTAGTCAACTAATCTGGGCGTCATATTCTGTATTGGTTGTTTATTCGAACATGTTGCAGCATCTCGTTATTAATTGCTTAAAAACTTGATGAATAATTTATTGATATGATTAAACAAAGAAAGCTTTGAGTTTCCAAATAATAGTCACCTCTGGTCTCGACATAGGGGATACTCCAGTAGACTGATCAAGACTTCTCGCTATATGCCGCTGGCTTCACGTTGATGAAAACTAAACAATTGTGTTTAATAGTGATTGTCGCGCAACAGTCTACTAAAAATGTCTTCCGGTATGTACATCCTCGTCTAAGAAGAATGATAATTTTACCCCGCCAAAAACACGGCACTACGATGAAATTTAAATTAAAAAAAATTATAAAAGATTGACAGGTAAATAATTGATGTTTCGTTCAATCTGCTAATTGAGAACATTTTTTTGTAATTTTTAAGGTCTATCACATTAAATGAAATGAAATTTACAAAACAAAACGACGTTAATTTCATTCTTTACGCTAACCTAAAGCACGATTACTTGTCTCAACCGGGCATCGTTTGACTATACTCAAACACCATAGTTTATCATTTCTTATGTCGTTAAGTAGCTTTGTTCTTCTTCTCTTTGCATTTCTCGCTCTTACGAGTTTGTTGCTCCACTAACATGAGACCTAGCCACCAATTATTTCTTCAAATAATTTCTCACTTAACATTCGATTTTCTGCATATGCGTATAAAGGAGAGTGGCACTGTCGACACTTTTGTACCACACCGATGGTCTTAAGTTTATTTAAGTTCACAAGTTATAAATATTTTTAATAATCATTTCAATAGTTGTATCTTGCGCCTAAAAAAGTACTTCATATGAAACTGAGAGTTCTTGCTTACCTACTACTTTTACCTCACTTAATTCACATGACGAGCAAACCGGTTGCGAAAAACGGAAGCAGGAAATAGAAATATGCTCCTCCCGTCGTTACCAGTCTGTGTTGCCAATTAATCAGAATCTCATTCAAAGCTTTTATCGTAGCTTCGAACCATAACCATCCTTGTTTTACATTATGCGGTCTACTTTGTGGTTCATACAAGGAGGCTACTAAACTTAAAATACATAAGAGATTTAATCTTAAATTTAATTTAAGGAAGAAAATTCGACAATATTTAACTTGACTGATATCAACTTTCCATTGGCTTTCCTTCCACAATGAAATACTTCGTACGAAAACAAACCTGTTTACTTAAATATATGCTCAGATAGGCTTGTGTGTTGTAATGGTTTAATCATGCTTGGTACGGCCACCATGTAATTATATTGGTTAAATAGACATTGCCTGGAAGAAGACGCGGGTACTCGCTGTGATTGTCTCTAGTATTCATAAGTGAGCTAGAGTGCGACATCCTAAATTAAGAAATGTGGGAGTAATGTTGCATACAAAAATTAGGAGCAACCTGTTTCTATTTGAATTTTAAAAAGCCCATTCGCATACACCGACCATTAGTTTGGTAATGACGTTACAAAGATTGTTGTTGTATTCTGATTTCTGATTGGGTTGCGTAGGAACGGCAACACCCACCAATTTGATTCCACTTGCCCTTTGCGTCGTCTGAAGTGATGGTACGCTCGCTCTGTTGCTGGTGGTGTTGACACTTGCTGGGTTTCGTTGCAAGACCTGCAAGAAAAAATCGTTAGTAGCGTAGCCTTTTTTTT
>NW_024002642.1:5690-6276 GCF_014805625.2 Glossina fuscipes
GTGTTGTGTGGTCGATTCCCTGTAGCCGGGGTACGCTCATTACAATTTAGGGTTCTCTCGCAAGATTTAATTGAACTCGTGGTCGCAATTTGCTATGTCATTTGGAGTACTTAGTTCTTGTTAGTGCTTTCATCTCTGTTGTCTTAAGCTCGTGTATCCAATTTCGGCGTTTTCCACATTAGCATTATCAGCTTCGTTCACTTCGAAATGCAAAATATCCTCCTTAGCAATAATTGCGACAACTAATTATGGTAATAAAGCGTGATCTCTTTTATAAAAACTTGTAACGTTTTTTTGAGAACCCGGCCTAGCTCTTGATCGGTAGAGCGGTTGCCCTCGGCCCGTGATTCCGCATCACAAAAAAACATTAAATAATAATAAAAAGAAAATAATTAATGAAAAAAAAGGTCTTTCATTTACACTATATAATTTTTTATTCATTAATAGTTTGTGAGGGCCATTTATTTATGAACACTATTTCATTTATTTTCACGCGCATACCGTTCAGAGTCGAAGATCACTTGCAATTCCAACCGCAACCGCTTCTTTAAAACCGAAAATAACCACACGAGACCAATTCCCTCCT
>NW_024002643.1:0-1402 GCF_014805625.2 Glossina fuscipes
TTAGCCAAGATGAGCGCTTGATTAGTCTTCTGCACTTTCTGCAACTATGTACTTTAGCCATTGACTTCATAGTTATGAATTTAAATGAGTAAATAAAAGCAATAAATAATTTCCATCATTCTGTCTTGTTCACCTTTCGAGCAGTAAATAGAAAACGTCAAAAAATGTGAATATAAAGTAAATATAAAAAATTTCAACCTTTTATCTTTCATAACTTACGGATAGTGATTAAAAAAACTCGACATTTTTCCTGAAAGAAACAGACTTAGGTTCAGTTTACGCTTTACTGTAAGCATGTGCCTTAATCGAGTTAGCCCATTTTCAATACTAAATTTTGCATGGGACGGATACCAACGGACAAGGTACAGACCTACGGACGGGGGTACAGGGTAATGGGGTAGTCCGATTGTTTTTCTTTCATCCTTTTGCGTGATAGATTAACCTTGTGTTGTTTTTCTTTTATTATTGTAATGCGGTGTGGCGGGTAAGAGAACAGAAGAAGAAAAGAGTCTCGCCAAATCGCTCTACCGCAAACACGCCGCGTTACATATGCTGCAATTTCCAATTTAGAACTATTTGCATATATTAAGGATCAAGCGTAATAACATATTAGCGTTCAAAATATGATTCCGTTGAAAAAGGCAAATCGCATATATTTGATCAAAAAATAAAACAAATAAAAACAGGAAAGAATCAGGCGCGAAATAGCCAAAATAAACGTGACCATGTGGAAGTCTCTCACTAATACAAAACCATAAGATTTTAAACGAGATGATACAAGCTTAATCAATCCTAGACGCTGTCTGTAAACATATCAATAATGTTCTCCGATCATAACAAGGACCGCTGGAAGAAAGTTTTGTGTTATATCTGAAAACCCGAAAGATCGGAAGAAATCTCAGCACCGTTAAGCCAAGTTTCGGCGAGAACAACTACGATGCAATCACAATTAATAATATTAAGTAGCAAGTTATTAAGTTCTGTGTGACGGTAAAGGACAGCAGCGGCTGATATTTTTTTCCAGTTTAATTGATATTTGTGCTTGATCTTTAAGGTTCATATTCGTAAATAGAAGTAACTGCTTTACCAACGAGCCTTAGGGCGCGCATAAAATATTTCTAATTCATTTCTCTTTGTTCTTTAATAACTATTAAGATTATTAAAGCAAACTAGCCAAGATGCAAACTCATGAAGTACACTCCTACTTTTTGTCTTTCTTTCCGCAAAATGTCGTAGCAAGCACAGAACAACTGCGTCAGCGCACAGTAATGATTCTGCGCAAAAAATAAAATCCTTATAACTTTCACTTTTTTTCTTGAAAAGTTTTCTTATGAAATTGCTACCAAATTTAATATTAACCCGTTTACGTATCATTCATTATTTTTAGTTCTCAATTGCTTAG
>NW_024002644.1:0-2747 GCF_014805625.2 Glossina fuscipes
ATCAGTGCAGCCATCTACCGAAAAAATAATGGATTTCTTTTTCCCCACGCTAATATCCAAGCTCCTATCGAATGCACACTTAACATAATAACTATAAGCAAATGGAACATGCTTTTGCACCAATTGGATGTTTGTTGAATTTTGAATGTAAATTGGTTCTAAAATGCATTCAAAGTCAGCATAAACCACAAAAGGTACATCCAATTGATGCTTAAAATTCTTAAATCTAAGTATACTATCATCTAGAGTAGGTAATTTTGTTACCATTTTTTTACACTCCTGCTTATACCTCTTCAACGCGTCCGCACAGTGAAAATGAATTAAGCATACGTTACACATATGCACCGCCGTACGATGTTTTGTCAATTGTGATTTAATCAATCTGTAAGTATATGTAAACACACACACACATATATTAATAAACATAGGGAAAAAAAATTTTTTTTTTGCATACTAGTTAACCTACCTCGATATGTGCTTAATCCATACATAATGGAATTTTTCATTCTCTTGCAATAGCAACAGGTTAATGTGATTCCGCTTTTCTTCTTGGGTAAAATAATATGGGCCCACAATAACATCATCCTCGAGACCGAACACATTTACACTTATTTCAGGATTTTGCAACTCGAAGGCTTTCACGTTATTCACCGTCAGTGGAAAATTTAAGTTTTCAAACCTTAAGGTTACGTTATTACGCAACACTATAATGTCAGCTGGAATATCGACAATTTTGTATGATGAACATCTTTTTGGGCTTTCTTTTCGCTCGAAGGGATACATGACAGATATTATTGCCCACTTAAAACAGTACTCATCACTGTTTTGTACATTGATACAAGCGTGTTTTTTGTATATCTTCGCAGGTATAAATAAATAAGACGATCCTTTTAAAGGCTGATATTTGTTAATATTAATTTCAAGGTGTGAAATTTCTCATTCTTCTCAAGAGGATATTACGTTGCTCTGTGAAAATTGCGTAAATATCTTCGTCTGTTTGATTTGTACTTAGCACTTTCATTTTTGTTTGATGTGAGAAGTCGCGCTTTTCCTCTTCACAGCCTTCCTTCATTAAGCTGTGCTTACAACATAGTGTGCAATTAAATTTAATATTTATATGCTTTTGCACAGTATTTCTTAATGTCCTTATAACATTGTTCTCGATGGTAGTGAGAAAGTCTTCTTGAATTAAATTTTCCTTGTTTCTGTTCTCCCATTTGTACGTTGCAATGCGATTGTGAAATGTGGATTCGACGCGCGTTACACTCATATCCATCCATTATAATTGTCCTTATGGAAATTTTTGCGTAAATGGTAAGGCCACATTTCTTTCATTACATGTATTTCACATTTGTCACAATATACATCTTTTTCCTATATGATTCGCCGAATGTTGGTGTTTAACAAAATCCTTTAAAGATGAAAATTTAACTTCGCATGTTAAACAGTTGAATTGATGATGCATCCTTAAGTGGCGATTTAAGGAGCACTTTTGGTTATACCGCAAGAATCACATGTAAAGCCAACCATTTTTCTTTGGTAAAAAAATATTTTTTTTTTGGTAACAATTGTCAATTTGAAATTTCACCACAATAATGATGTACATTTTCCAAAAATCTACCTGTTTATACTATCTAAATTATAGAGGAAGGGTGGAGAGTGGAAGCGGGGGTTAAAAACCTATTTCTAGATACTTTTGAGGGTTTTTGATTTCGAAGAAATGTGCGAGATATGGTAACCGGAAAAAAATTACTATTTTTAGGTATTTTTACGGTTTTTCCGACGAAATTTTGGAATGTGATGAAAAAAAATAGTTGTTTTTTAGGGGTTTTTTCCGAAGAAATGCGTGAGATATGGAAACCATGCAAAAATTTAATTAATTCAATGTGTGAGATAAGGAAACCGCAAAAAAATTACTATTTTTAGATACTTTTGTGGTTTTTCCGACGAAAAATTGTGTAAGATAAGGAAACCGCAAAAAAGTTACTATTTTTAGGTACTTTTGTGGTTTTTCCGACGAAATTTTGGAATGTGATGAAAAAAATGGGCGTTTCTTTGGGTTTTTCCGAAGAAATATGTTATGTATAACAAAATTATATAGAATCCACCACATCGTAAGATTTTCGGGTGTAAAAGGCGTGTGCAATTTAGAAGTATATAACATTCTAAAGTATATCATCAACAATATTTGTATATATTTAACAAGAAAAAATAAAATAATAATAATATGGATATGGTGAAAGCATTAAACAATATTGCCGAAAGTCCTTCTTATGAGAAAAAAATTATGCCGTTGAAGGACTTTCCAAAGGACAAACGTTTAAGGATATTATCACCCGAGAGGAAGTAAACAAGATTTGGTAAAAAGATCATGTTACACCTTGAAGATCACGTCTTGTTTCTACCCGATAAATTTAACGCTATAGATGATGAGATGTTAAAAGATCTCTCATCGGGTCAAATTAATGTTGGCAAAGAGATGATTAACGATGAGAAAAATTTAATTTTTAATTTTAAAAGAGTAGAGCAATAAGGATTATATGAATGTATAATTAAGTGTCTAGCAATAAAAAAAATGAATAAGTAAAAACCAATAATTGAAAAAATTAATCGTTTGTTTTGTTATTTCTTAGCTAATTTTTTTTTGGTTCATACACACATACATACATACATTGCACCCTACGATACGACCGTACGGACGTAGCTTCTCATTTTAAATAATATATATTAAAATAAATATAAAATGA
>NW_024002645.1:0-12741 GCF_014805625.2 Glossina fuscipes
AACAAAATGTTTTTGAAGATCTTTGCAATACTAGTAGACTAGTGTCGCTTGTTGCTATTATAATAAAAGGAATTTTTTAAGTAAGCGAGTGCCAGCCTCTTATTTAATATGAAACGTAAACAAAAAATGTGTGCTAATCGCGTAACAATTAATGTAAATTGCACAGTTGAATGGAAAATTCGAAAATAAATTTTATCCAAGACGAAGCCCATGTGCAGCGACAAAAATACTATTGTATAAAGTGAGCACAGCATTTGCCCTCAAACCGAGCAAAATAGAGTATAAAACAACAACTACGAAACAGATGCTGTAAATATATCAAGTATTGCAAAATGCCTTGGTCTAGATTACACAACATCGCAATATCCTCTTATCCAACACAAAAGAGCACATTATAAAAGGAATTTCAAAAATAGTCGCCCAATTAAAAAACGAGAGAACTACGACATTCATATATCAAAGAACAACGAAGATAATGTACTTCGTGCGTATAATGCTCCAACAAAAACATTTACTGAACAGGTGGAAAAAGGAAAATGGACAGACTACTATTTCTTACTAAGTATCATAGGGCAGAAGCGGCCTCGAATTGGAAATAAAAAAGATATCTTATCCTAAGAGAATTGATTGGATTGACGTACGGCGTGATATCGCCGTAGTTTGAGCAAAGTTAAATAGAGATTACAAGAGAAACGTTAAGAAATAATATCCCGAAAGCGATTCAATGTTCTGACTATCGATTTAGAGAAGTGATTGGAAATTTTATTAAAAGACGGGGCAGGCGGACAGACGGACCATATAGTTTAACCTGGAAAAACCTGTTATCGAAGATGCTTGAGCAAGCGATCGAGTTGATCGGTCACGGTTATGCTGACAGCTTAGCTCGTCCCTTTGGTATATATACAGCTACAAACCTGCCAAGTAGCGGCAATTTCTCATGTGACTTTTTTAAAATGAAAGTTCGTTAACTAAGCTACGCTGCGATGGCTGTCCGATTTGAAAAGGCTTACCATACCTTTCAATGACGTTTCGTCAAACTTGCATCAAACTCAACTCTTTTTACAATATAGCCTTCGTTTTTCGATTGTATAGTAAAGCGGTGACTGCGAGCGGGAAAGATGCACACATACATCATATGCAAAAATGTCACATCAAAACTTTCGTAAAAAGACGGATTTTACGACAAGACAAAAAAGAAAGAGGACGAAAACACTTTCCAACCAGAGCTAAGCACACAAAACGTAGACGCAACACATATTCGCTAACCTCCGGATTTTTATTCTCACAAAAAAAATTTTTCAAATTAGTAAGTAAAAGTTACTTACAAATGTTGCATTAATCAGATTATTTATGAAGGAATTACGTGTATCAAATTTGGACAAATGCAGGTAGTACCCGCCTGGATGTTGAGAGGCTACTCTTATATAATTTTCACTTCGATCAGGTGGTAGTTCCAAATGCTGCATTGATAAGTAGCCATTAACTATAAATAATTGAAAGATTTCTATAGCTAAGGAGAAAACACTTTTCGATCGTTTACAGTAGTTACTTACCTACATGCAGAGGCACATCGTGATCTTCAATCTTATGTGGAACTACTAAATTTTTCATTTGCCTTTCCATGAATGATTTCATGGCATTGTGGGATAGCATATTTTGAAACCCCTCGTAAGGCATTTTCTAGTAAAACCGATATTTAGACAGAGATAATATTCTGCTTTGTAACAATTATTAGCTCAACCATGTTGCAATACATTTTTTTAAATGTTGAAGCATTACCGGCATTATGCGCAAGGTCAGAAATTTTTTAGAGAAAATGAAGCAAAGAAATGAATCTTGAAGGAAAACTACGCAAGTGCGACGCAAAAACAATCTTTATAAAGTGCACGTTAGTCCATTTTAAAACCATTTGATCGGAAAGCAGGGTCGAACCTTCTTACAGTCAATCACCAAATTGTATAAATTCACACTTACGAATATGGATTATATGTTCAATTTCATCTGGCTATGGAAGATATTTGATTGAACAGACGTTTTAAATTTTGGAAAGTTTGGAAAATGCTCACAAGGACACCATAGAGAACCATATTCATGTTTAAGTCAAATTCACTTTCGTTTCTTTTTCCCGAATTTTATTTTTCAAATCAACTTTGAGAACAAATTTAGGCAAAGACTTTTCCGTAAACGGGAAAATAACAATTGACGCATCTCTAACATCACATTGCACAAGGGTAGAACGTTCGACGTAATCAAACCCATTTCTCTAAATAAAAAAACGGACAATTTCTTTCTTTCCCTGTTACTGAGCGCAGGCGACGTGTCCTTTTTTTTGTTAGATTTTTACAAAATTTAAACATATAATGTATTAAGGGCAAAGAAGATGTCGCCAGATCTGCTGCTAACGACACTCACACATATTGATGGCATTTATTTACAGCTGTACGGATGCGATTTGCTTGTTAATGCTTCTCATTTCTGTGACAACATTTCAATGCGGGCGGAGTATTGCAATGCCGGCGACGAATCGAATCAAGAAATTTATTAAAAGTGTACTTACTAACTTACGACTTCCATGTTCCTTCATTGTATTAAAGATTGTTTGCCCCCTACACTGACCAAACATCGTAAAAGAGAGGACTGCTAAAGCCACTATTGTAACACGCATTTCAAGAGTAAAAGGTTTTCCGAAACTGACGACGATTACAACTATATTAAATGATAAATATTAATAGTTTGTCAATGTGAAAAAATTCATAAAACTATGTTCACTCGGCCTACTATGCAGAATTTTTGTTTTTAAATCTAAGCAGTGAGCAGTAAAGTAAACGATTCAAAGTTGAAATGAAGCAAGTAAGAAAATTATATAAGACCGAAAGCGGAACTGTTATACACTCAAAAAAAAAAAAAACTAGTAAGAAAAATATGTTCGGTTGAGATCAAAACTTTTGTATACGTCGCGTTATCTTTAAAGACTTGAAAAAAGGAAATTTCCTTCTTCTATGATAAGGGCGGACCCCATCAATTGTTTCAATTTTTATATGTGCGTCCATAAAATATACCTGAAAGTTTTGATCGTTGCGCCTATAGCAGTTTATGACTAACGAGGTAAGAAACCAAAATTCTTTGGCTTTTGGATACCGAGACTTTGCCGGTATATATTGAAATAGAGGCGTGTCCGTTGATCGATTCAGCATTTTAAAAAATCGCGGATATGTTTGCGAAATATTAAAAGTGAAATCTTAATTTTTTCAACTCAAATGACGTTATACAGATAGACGGAGGCACAAGCGTAGATCGATGCATAGTTTGATGCAGGCCAAGGACACACATACATATATGTGTATATATATGTATATATATAGAGTTTACAGTGTTACAGCAATTTTTTTCCTCTCTCTCAGACACTTCAGTCCGTAAGAGCAAGGCTTCAATTCTGATGACAACATAGAAATTTGAGCCCTCTTACGAATAAACAAAAAAGTTGAGGTGCATTTTCAATACAGAATTGATATATTGTCAGAAAGTGTGGAACACTATTTCGAATGAAATCCCTTTTCACATTCTTTTGAGATCGACGATATTCTCTCAAAGTAATCCAATGGTGATTCCATTGCAGATCGGTAATTAAATCAATTAGTTATACAACTATTATATAATTCAAAATCGCTTTACTCATTTCCATGGCTTTCATTAGAAAACCATTTGTGACCAACATACTGATTACGACATGCTTGTATATCTTACACACAAACTCTTAATTATAGTGTTTGAAGTTCTAGAAGATGCTATCGTCTTGATCAGGCAGGGAAAACCCTCGGCCCGCTTTCAAATTATTTAATTTTCTCACGCATAGCATTGCTACAGATGTCTCTTGGGTTTTAACGTCTGCACCTGGCTTGATGCCTTAATCAGACGGGTTGCCTACAACCATAGGCACTCATTTAAGTCGAGTGATCACCCCCCGGGGGGAAAGACAATCCCCTAATAAGGGGGCCTTTCTTACCCCGAGGTGCGTAGATGGTTCACCGGGTATGGCCGAATGAACCGCCACTCTGGTAAGTGGTGAGGCCTATCCTCACCTCGAATTTTTCCAATAGCTATGGAAAGGTGAAAACCACAGCCACCACGATACTTCCCGAAGGGCCGTATCCAGCAGTCAGGGCTCACAGGGACGATGTACCCTCCAGCGTACCTTCCTAGTACATCCACATGCGAGCGGGCTCCTGACCCCCGTGGTAACAAATATTTAGATTACAAAGCTTTTAGTATAACTTTGCGCATTGTATCACATAAAGCAATACGCCACTCTTGCCTTTAGACTTTTACCATACCGTCAAGGTTGGCCAAATCCCGGACTATCTATCTTCAAGATATACAGTTGTCGGGCGTATCAACTAACATGGCCAGATTTTCCATGTTCTCACCAATACTATATTCGTTGTACTTGTACAAACCAGCTACCATTGAGTCTGGTTAGATATTCCTTTATAGTAAAGGGTTATTGAGAGGATATATAAAACTATATCCCAGTGAACCCTTAAAAACATCATTCAGAAAAACTCGTCGCCGATTTATAATAGTCCAAGCCTTAAACTCTTCTTAGCCGGCCGAAGCCGTTGCCCGGGGATCACCACTGGGAGATGAGAGTTTCGGCGCATCTATGCCGACCTGCAAGCATAGTTTATCTCCCCAGCATTGCTACAAGCGGATTGTATCTGCCCTCATGACTGACTCTGCTGCCCAGCTATCAAACATTAAATGTGTTTAAGTGCTTTTGTGGTTCCTTAAGCCGTAAAATAATCGACTTAAAATGAAGGCAAACATGGATGGAATGGATTTTTAATTACGTTTTTGAGTTTGTTGCGGTCTCTAAGGAGAGTTGCATGACCCTGGTCTTCATGCAGAATCAATTGATGCTATATCTATAACAAACCACAATTTTCTGCCTTTGACAACGCAATATTCGCAATAAGCTGCAAGAAAAAATTTTTATTTTATGGTGCTTCTAAACGTACTTCTCTGCGTACGTCCAGATGGCCCAAGCCTACAAAGCGCGACATATTTTAACCTTAACTTGATAACATCGCGCATTGTTTCGATGATGACTCGATTCGTCGGTTTTCCTCATTAATAAAGTGTTCGGAGGGGATTTCTTAGTATCGAATATTTTGCCTCCAATATTCTTAATAGAATGAAGTAAGTGGCTTATAAAATTGTATCTTATATTCAAATATCAGGTCAAAACTTGTTTTCTTCAAAAGCTTCAATTTTAATTATACTCAGGGAACTTTTACACTTATATAACGTCTATTACGGTTTTCCCTATTTTTTTTATTTTTTAATTTAATTTAAAAAAATTCTTGTAAGTCCAGGTACGTAGAGGAAGATTTTTGTTTTTAGTTTTTAGGAGAAATATTCTTTTTAATCGAACACATTTTCATTGTATTTAATTTATTTGTCCTCCCACTACCTCCCGCTGTGATATATGGGTTTATTAAGTTTTCTGCGGATTTATGCACCATGAAGATGTCTCTTGTGGTTTAACCTGAGTATCTATATGGGAACTTAATTCGGGTTATTTGTACGTGAACTGACGCCTTCTAGAAAGTTAGGCAATCCCTATAAGATAGGGGCATCAATTACAGCTGGACTTCTAGACTGATCTACAGCGTACGGCAAATATATCCACTCTAGCATATGTTGAGATCTTTCATCACCTCTACTCTTATTCGCTTTAGGAATAGTTGAAAACCAGGATACTTTCCGTAAGACCATACCCAGTAGTCTGGACTCTCTACCATAGCTATAAGGCTTCCATTCTAAAGGATTTTTCAAGTAGAGACAGATGGTGGGTAGACCCGTGACCACCGTCGAGTTTAAATTTAGACTATAATACCTGCAGCTTTACTTAATGCGAAGTCGCACTTGTCAAACCATCCCGGAAAGCTAAATCCAAACCATTTTTTCTCAAGAAATTTGTGGGCAACAACACCAACGTAGTGTACAACGCAACTGTGTCTTTTTGCAGATGGTTTCTGTATCCTCCATAGCAGTAGTCTATTGAGAAAAGAACTGCTCTTTTCTAAAGAAAACAAAACTCCTTCCAGTGAATCCCTGAGCTTTCTATGAGGAAAATGTGTCGCCAATTTATAGATAGTCAAGTTTTAAACTCTTCTTCGTCGGTCAAAGACCGTTACCAGGGATTACCATGAGGAGATGAGTGTTTCGGCACGCCTATGGACCGATTAAAAACATAGTTCCTATGCAACGAAAGGACTTGAGACTGACCGACCTTTGGTATACCGATCGATTCAGAAACATTTCCGTCTTGTTTTCTTATGTTCGACCTACCGGCTGCAGTTTTTGAGATAACGAAGGACGAACGCTATTGAAAATGGTTCGCATCGGTTCACTTTCGCGATGACTTCTCATTTACCGCCTCGTTTTGAAAAATTGTTGATTAATTGTATTAAGCGAAGCGATGTACGGTGCAGGATATTTAACAGTAAGCCGTGAAAGACCTTAGTCTTTTTACTAGTTGTAGCTATAGTGTAAAAACTTATAAGAGAAAAATGAATTCATTGTTTGCTTGAGATAATCGCTGAGACGCAAATATAAATGCATGGAGTTTTGCATACTTTTTGTAGTGTCACTGACCTACGGCTTTTAAATTTGCATGCACTAGTGCCCTTGCATTTGTATGTTTGTGAGGACACTCTACACATGTGCAGCAAATTCTGGTTTGCAAACTGTTGTTTTAACGATTGAATATGCCACATATACCTGACAGATAATATACTTACGTTCTATATACACTGACAATGCGTATGTGTTCGTGAGTAGATGTGTATATAATTTTCGTTTGGTAAGAATAAGTAATACTTAGCTGACAAGTCTTTCGCACTTAATTAGGTGTGTCCATAACTTAAGAAGTATTACAAACGAACTTTTTCGTTGAGCGTGATTTTGCGCTTTGTTCCTTTCTTTCCAAGAATAGCGGCTAGCCGCTAGGTAGCCAACGCAAAAGAAAAAACCAGAAAAAGGAAAAAAGAAATCATGCGAGGAGATTAGGTTTTGCTTTGATTGATTTGTCTGCTAATAGGGAGTCGCGTAAGAACAGCCAAACGCGCAGCATCGTCAGTTTCCGCAGATCTTTTTCAAATCGCATCTCAAGATATAACTCCAAAAAAAGTTCTTTAAAAAATATGTTTAGTCAAAATATAAAAAATACAGTATGTTGTAAGGGATTAACGGTTTTACACATAGTAAAAAAACAAAGTTAGTGGCACTTAAGAAGTGCTGTGTCATAAACACACATACAAGCAAAAATGTTTTGATACAATGCATGCATGAACATTTTGATATATTTTCAATATGAGGCTTTGAACGAGATAAGAGCTGAGAAAATTTCAAAATAAAATATTAAAGAAAAGTTTTCAAAAAAAAAGGTAAAAATGTTTTAAATAACTCACGTGCAAAGCGTGAGGATATATTTTTGTAAAAAGAAAAAAAAAGGAAGAGATGTATAAGAAACAAGGTATACGGAATTGGTGGGATATTACAAAACTACAAAGAAAAAGATGAGCATAATACGGCATTGAGTAACATTGTTAATAACATTCTTGAAAAGAAAAAGGAAAAGAAAACTAAGAGAAGAAAAACTCATATCAAAAAAAAGAAGAGGAAAAATTCATTTAAAGTTTTTTATGAAGCTTTGAATTGCCTAGTAACAAAACAAGTAAGGGAGAGTTCGGTAAACTTCGACGCAGTTTCATGAGTGCGGGAAGTTAAGAGATCACAGTGTATGAAAACTGGATCGTAAGAGAGTTGTTCCTTTTTTTTGCTCTTTGATCGATGAGAAGGTAACAAGCTTTTAGTCGTTGAAGACTACTTGTTAGGTGTGACGTGGAAAAAGCAGCGGCGTGCACTAAAGCCAGCTTTTAAGAGAAGAAAATTTCAAAGTTTATCTACTACTTTAAACGACGAAATAAACAAATGAAATTGAATAAATATTAAGATCGGCACTTTGTAAGAAAGATGAAAAGAAACGTTATGCGTATAGGTGAGTGTAATTGCAAACATTACATGACCTTTTACTCCAGTCCAGTCATCAGCTAAGTTGCCTATGTACCTAACGAAAGAAATAAATATGTAATATTCATCTGGACATGTAATTAAGTTAAATATGTGTGTACTGATTTGCAACCAACAGCAACAGCAAGGTGAACCTTATTTTGATTTGGTTTTTTTGCACATATAAAAGCTCTTATAGAATTAACGAGAAACCAAACGAATCAGAAACGAAACAAAAAGAAGCACAAATAATAAATTTTTTTCTACTAAAGAAATGAAAAGGTTTTTTTAGCATCTAATGTTGAGAAATGTGAAAAAGTTGCATGGTGGAATTGTCAAAAGTTATAATAAACCAACAAACAGTGAAAGGAAAATATTGCCAGTTGTATTACTATGGTTTGCTAGAAGCACAAACATTCATGACGTTTGAGAAGGGTTGCTAACGTGTTGATTCTGGGGCAAATGTGTAAAAACTGAAGAAGGTGCTCATTGGAGGAAGGGTAAGGAGGCGCAGCGGTTCTGTTCGGTTGGACAAAATGCGTTAAGGGCCGGAGCTGCTACAGAGTAAGGAAAGCTCGATTGGCATTTGCATCTCATCCTGAGATAGTCCACTGGGAGCAACAATATCCACGATTTTGCCGCTGGATCTGCTGCTTCACACAACGGTGAGGTATTTTCCTTTTTTGCTGTTGTTTTCTGTTTGCTTATGAGCCGCGATGAGTAGCTAATGTGAACGTGCTACCGCAGTAGCAGGAGTGCGATGAGGAGGAGCGCGTGGGGAAAGGTACGGGGACCTCAGACAGATACGGACGGACAAAGAAAATAACAGCGGATGATGTACCGGACACACGAAATGAGTATACAGTGCAAAGGAAAGATCCTTTTTTTTTGTTAATTTAGTTGTAATATTAGATAATATTTTTTGTTGTGATGCGGAATTGCGGGCGGAGGGCATCCGCTCAACCGATGAAGAGCTAGGCATTACAAGGTTTATTATATAAAGGTAAAAGCTCTATTCCTTCCTGCTTTTGATGAATTTTCGTACGCTGACGTGTTTTGACGAACGGTATTGAAAACGGTTTAGATAGGTCCACTGTCGACCACTCCCCATATAATGCCTTATTTTGAAAAGTGTTTGTGAGAAGAACTGTAATTTTCAAAATTTTAAAAAGTCGCCGTGTAATAGCTCATCGACATTCTGGTATGAAAAGTTTTGTCCGGTAGGGGCAATATTTTGAGCATCCCCCCATATAATCGTTTCCACGTTGTAACGAGTTTCCTTAGGCAGGGTATGACTCAGCCAATCCAGGATCCGTTGCAAGAAAATTTAGACAAATATTCAGGACCTTCGGTTGGAATGGTGTTTAATTTCCAGGCTTTATTGGTTCCACTTTACTGGACGGAAGTACAGCAATGTTTGTAGAAAATGGCTGGGGCAAGGAACCAGCGAGGTGACCCGACTTGTCGCGTTATTATCGTTTTACGGTATTACTTCTGACGTTAGGATTCTGTTACGCTTTAAATATCGCGGGGCGCTGGAAGAAAGAACCGGAAACTTTGCCAGTGTCATAGCTGCCTAGGCCCGCCAGTTTGTCCCTGGTGGGTGGGTGAGTCCAGAACAATAAAAAAAACAAATGTCTCTCAGTCTTTCAGGGATGGCGATTGATACCAACCGTCACATCCCCTATCCGTAATGTCATTTGTTCTACAAAGTCTTTCAGAGATGGCGATTGATACCAGCCGTCACATCCCCTATCCGTAATGTCATTTGTTCTACAAAGTCCTTCAGGGATGGCGATTGATACCAACCGTCACATCCCCTATCCGTAATGTCAAAAAAAAGAGATTTGTCATAATGTCTGTAACCACTTACCTCCAGGCAGCTATGACACCGAAATGAACGAGTCTGTGCGATGCGCTGTTCTTTTATAGCCGCAGTCTCGCTCGCTTGTCCTGTTGCCAACATGTTCTGTGTGTTTACATATGCTTATGAGTATACTTAGCTTAGGTTGGCTGCAGTCGCAACCTCAGTTACGACTTGCATGATCTTACTTAGGCGCAACTTAAAACCACTTACATCTAGCTTATTACTATATTTGTTCACATGGCTGCTCACTAAGCACTCAGGTACCAAATCACGTGATCCAGTCACCGTTAGGTATGTGAGTGCCTGTGTGCTTGCATGTGCTTTGTGTGTGTAGCTTATTACTAGGTTTTTACTCGCTAAGCACTCAGGCACCAAATCGCGTGATTTAATCACCGCTGGGTATATGAGTGCTTGTGCACTGTGTTTGCATGTGCTTGTTTTTCTTTTCGTGTGTGATATTGTGTGTGTGTTTGTGTGCATTGCTATGTGTGACTCTAAGGTTTATTTGTTTTGTCTGATCGTCTATTCATTGTAGAGCATAAGGGTTTCTACCTGATTGTATACCCTAACGGGGTTTATGCAGTACTGCGTAATATGTACGCGTTTCTATACGATATTAAGGCATACAGATTTCTGTATGTAACTATGACCTAACAGTGCTATAAAATGCTATGCATGATTCTTTGGGTATGTGAGTTTGCATGCGCGAGTATGCTTATGCATTGCGTAGCATAAGGGTTTCTATAAGCTTAGACCCTAACGGTATTTATACCGTACTGCGTAATATGTACGCATTCCTATCGTTCGCTTACACAGTTTTAAGGCATACCGATTTCTTCCCGTCTATGTTGTACTTATTTCATGTGGTTTTATACCTGTGGTCGACTTGGGTTTGAGTTATATGACTCATAAGTTCTACGGCTTTGGTTTTACAGGAATGGTTTGAGATTTCACTTTTACAAAGATGGGTTTTTTTGAGATTTTACTTTTTCACGCATAGGTGTGTGTTTTATGAACTTGAGTTAGTGTGTGTTTGAGATTTTGATTTTACAGGAATGGTTTGAGATTTTACTTTTACAAAGATAGGGTTTTTTTGAGATTTTAATTTTTCACGCATAGGTGTGTGTTTTATGTACTTGAGTTAATGTGTGTTTGAGATTTTGATTTTACAGGAATGGTTTGAGATTTTACTTTTACAAAGATAGGTTTTTTTTTAAAGATTTTAATTTTTCACGCATAGGTGTGTATTTTACGGCGGTTAACTTTGCGAGTATCATTTGTGATTTGGCATTTGAAGTTGGAGCGGGCTGCTCGTGTATTGATCACAGAGCGACATGCGGACGGATCGGACTCGCTGGTTGCGGATCGTGGGTGGACTTTTAAGCGGACGGACTTGTATTTCGTAAGGAGCAAAATCGCTTCCTTACAGCGTAAACTGAATCCTTGTATGATAAAAAGAATTAATTTGAAATATTTAGTGGTGAAAATTGGTCCAGAATCATCTATTGGTCCATTTGCATCACGTAAGACTATTTTTTTGGTTACCGCTGCATATTCTTATATGCCAAAAAGACCTAATTGTTAATGTTTTATAATGAAAATTTGTTCATAATTGTAATTTGACATAAAAATTAAGTGAACCAAATTTGAAAAATATGGGCGCATTTCTTGGGTGCCACTGCATATAAGATTTTTCTTGAATAATAAGCCCTTAAGACAGAGGCTTAATTTTTAATATTTTATGATGAAAATTAAACGATAGGAGCAAATTAATGAAAAAAACAAACCGTAATGGATTTGGACTATATAGATCTATTTTTCAGAGCCTAACATGTTTAAGTAATTTCTAGTTTTCTCTGACGGAAATATCGCAATAATGAAATTTTTGCGAAATAAGTTAATTAAATTTGGATCACCTCATGTGAGAGTGCGGGCATCGTTCAATGCCTTTATGAAAATATTGCATGATTTTTCGGGTCTTATTAGCAAAACGAGCGGAGCATTGTACGAAGCGAAATGATGTACGATATTTAATGACCGGCCTTGCCCGACTACGGTGTTCTTACTTGTTTTCATTTTATTGTCTCCAGATTAAAGATATTGTATCTTGTGCTTTTCAAGTATAATCGACCTCTTATTATTTTTCAAATTGCGTTTCCATGGGGCAAAATTTCGATTTGCCGTTTTAGGGAAAGGAAAAAGTTCTTATAATAATAATAACGCAGATTTTTAGACATACAGCATAGGTTCGCCAAAGCCCATTTGTAAATAGTTTTAGGATATTTCTCAGTTCACTTTTCGAGAACAGATATGTAAAGCTAGAACTTCATCTTTTCCTTGCAAACTTTTTGTTCAAATTCAAAATATTGATCGATATTGAATAGTATAACAAAATCGCCGTATTGGTTGAGAGAAGGACGATTAAAAGAACATTCGTATATTCATCGCGGAACGATAAGCAATATATTGATTTTTTTATAAAATGTTTATAAAATGTTTAAAAATAAAACAAATTTGATTTTTTGCTCACTTCCTGACTTATAAACCCCAAGACAGATATAGCGATTCGAATTTGTATTTATTTTGTGTGAATGGTCTTGCAGCGCCAAGTGCAAAAAGGGAAAAGGAGAAGAGAAATCAGCAGCGTCCATGCAATAGTTTAGAGTATGGATATATAACTGTTTCCTTTTTTAATCATTTTTAGGGTAACGATGATGCCTATAAAATCGTTGCTGACTCGTTTAATATTTTATGTATAATAACATAACAAATTCCATAAGCAATGAAAATGAAGAAAGTTT
>NW_024002646.1:0-2860 GCF_014805625.2 Glossina fuscipes
ATCCTGGATTGGCTGAGTCATACCCTGCCTAAGGAAACTCGTTACAAGTGGCGCCCGAGCAGGGACCTTCGGATCAGCAGAAACAAGGAAGTAAGCATACAAGCCGTGAGCTTATCGGAACAGAGGCTAAGGAAGGAGCCAGCATGGTGAAAACATCCTGGTTGTACAGCCTGCGAAAGGAGGAGTTGAGCGAGGTCTGTGGATCGCTCGACCTAGACACCAAGGGTACTGTCGAGGATATGCGGAAAGCAGTGACAGCCCTTATTGCAACCCCCGACTTATCAACGGAAATGAAGGCGAAGCTGACCGAGATGGAGACAAAATACGCAGCAAGAATGCTGCAATTGCCGGAAGGCACCATGCGAGGTGCTAGCCCCAAGCGCCAGGTGCAAGAGCACATTTCTTGTGGCGCAGCCATGGATCGCATCTGTAAGTGGTCAGTGCGCTACGATGGCGAAGGTGGCGCCCTGGAGTTCATCGCACGCGTAGAAGAATTGTGCGAAGTATACGATTTGCCCATAGACATCATGCCGCGAATCATCATGGAGCTGCTGAATGGTAAAGCAGCAATCTGGTACCGGAATAACCGACGAGTATGGACAGGGTGGCAGGAGTTCAGGCAGGAATTCCTCAAATTCTTCTTGCCCACCCGATACCTAGAACGGTTAGATGACCAGGTGCGACAGACATTCCAACTAGCCGGCGAGAAATTTAGAGATTACGCGCTCCGCCTGCAGGACTTAATGCGGCACCTTGATTATACGACACAACAGAAGCTAGACAGAATCGCCCGAAACAGTCAGCGGGAGTATCAACTCTTCTTCGGGGACACCTCCAGCAAAGACCTAAATGAGTTAATAGCTCTGGGAGAGCGATTCGAAGATATCCCCGCCCCAACAGTGGCACCCCTGCCAAGGGTGACATCAGGTATATGCCGTGCACCAAGAGAGAATGCCCCGACCACGATGAATAGCAGCAGTGCCAGCAGAAACGTTTGTCATCGATGTGCCCAATCAGGCCACCTTGCGCGCGATTGTCTTAATCAGCGTGTTTTGTCCTGTTGGGATTGTGGCCGCCCGGGCGTTCTGACAAAAGACTGCTGCCGACAAACCGCCGGTCAACATATACAAGCACGAGGTATGACAGTGTATGAATCGATAGAACGAAGGAAACCGCCGCCAGATGCGGTGCCAAAAACTGTGGAAATGACCGGAAGCACCCTGGTAGCCTCTCTCACCATTGGCGGCCTAGCGACAACAGGCGTCGTGGACACCGGGGCTACCAGAAGCATCATTCGCGAAGATTTCATCGGGTTTATCCCCCACATAATAAACTCTGAGACGAGAAGCCACACCATTCGAATGGTAGATGGCGCATCACAAGATAGCAAACGTAGCATAACGGTAGAGGCGAAGATAGGCGATATGTCCTTTAACGTGGAGCTATTGGTGGTGAGAAGAAGCGTCGACCACCTCACCCTCGGTATGGACTTCCTGGCGAAAACAGGCGCTGTGTTCATCGTAGCCGGCCATTCCGTGAAGTTAGGCAGCAAAAACAGCATGCCCACATTGCCAAGCGAATTACTATTCGGAACACAACACCAAGATTACGCATTTGGTTTAGACGCATCTGGTTTGAAAGTAGAGCCGCTATCAACCGGGGCTGAGCATTATGAGGAAATTGTCCCTCCGCCACCACCTATTGATCAAGCAAATCGTAGCGTTCACGAGAGCGAAGTAGAAAATCAAAGCAACCCTGAAGACAACGACCGCAACAGAAAGATGCATAAAAAAGCCTGCAATAACTGAACAGAAGATTATCGAAGTAAAAAAATTATCGTCTTGCGAAGTAGAGAGAGAATCCGGGCCAACTAATACGAAGAGAGCAACAATAGATGTCCGAGCAGCAAGAACAATGCCCTCAACAACAAAGAACAAAGCAGCCAAAGCTGCAACAACTAGGCCTGATATTCCAGAGCCTATGTATGGAACCCATGAAAGGGTCGTGAACGCAACAGTGAGATCAGCAAGAACGTTCAAAGAACTACACAGCGTTACGACACGAGGAGATACTACAATCGCGATCACAGCATCCAGGAAAACAAACAAGAATAAAAAGGATCTAGGTTACAGTTCCAAAGCAGGCAAAGTCAGCAACGTTAGCGCTAATACGAGTAGTAACAACAGAGGGCCGAGTGTGTATCATCGCCCACAGCAAGGGCAATTTAGCGAGTTAGCCTCGCCGTCACCTAACACCTTCTACGGTTCCAGTGCCGATATGGAGGGTACGAGCGACGCAGCGAAACAAGCATACATCTGGCACAATCAAGCAGATAAATGGTTACCGCTGCACGAGGGCGACCCAATTCCAAACCGTGGCAGCACCAGTATAGGGCGGTGAGCCGTCTAGGAAAACAAGCGGCGAAAAAAAAGATTCAAAAGGAGATCCCGTAAAAAAAAAAAAATAAAACAAAGAAAACCAACGAGAATACAAGAACATTGAAATAAAAAAAAACAAAAAAAAAAGCACAACAACATGGGGAAAAAAAAAACAAAAGCAAAAAACACTAAGAAAACAAAAAAAAGAATACAAAAAGAAAACAACATTGGAAAAAAAAAAAACAAAAAGAAAACCAACAAGAACACAAGAACATTGGGAAAAAAACACTAAGCAAAAAAAAAAAGAAAAAAAAAAATACAAAGGAAAGGAAAAGAAAATGGCAAAGCAAAAAAAAAAGAAAAAAAAAACACTAAGAAAATCAAAGAGAATACAAGAACATTGGAAAAAAACAGTGGGAAAATCAACAGAAAAATAATCAACAGAAGAAAAAGCAAAAAAAAAACATCAACCAAAAAAAAAA
>NW_024002646.1:2960-3291 GCF_014805625.2 Glossina fuscipes
AAAAAAAAAAACAACCGAGAAACACCAACAGGAAAAAAATTACCGACAGAATTAAATCAACGAAAAAAAATTAACAGAAAAACCAACACAGAAAACAAGAATCAACAAAAGGAAATCAGCAGAAGAAAACTAGTACAGAAGAAAAATCAACAGAAAACAAAAATCAACAAAAGAAGAACATTGCAAAGAAAGAAAAAGGGAAAAAGCGTGAGGTAATCTCGGGGGATGCCCGGTGGAAACAGGAAATAGATCAACGGGAATCATCAGCAGCATGTGCAGCCTCAAAACCTCACATCACTCACAGCAAATAACCCATCAGCAGCATGTACAG
>NW_024002646.1:3391-4431 GCF_014805625.2 Glossina fuscipes
CCTCAGCAACGGAAATCATCAGTAGCATGTGCAGCCCGAAAACTTCACACCACCCACAGCAGATAACTCATCAGCAGCATGTGCAGCCTCGACACGACACATCCCCGAAAGCAGGTAAATCTTCGACAGCAGCAATTACAGCAGCAGTAACGTCAACGTCACGATCAGCACATTATCACGAGCCAAGGCCAACCCAACAACGGCAGCAGCAGCAGCATCATCGGCCCACACCCACCGCTGGGGAAAAGTAATAGAGATACCTCTCAGAGGCAAAACATAGGAAAGTAATTCGGCGCAGTCCGTGTCTTCCGCCTATCCCGAAGCGAGGGGGGGATGTAAGGAAGCGATTTTGCTTCCTTACGAAATACAAGTCCGTCCGCCGTAGACATTGGTCCACAGCAGACAACCCGCCAGTCCGATCTGTCTGTGCACGTCCGTCGGGGGTTTATTAGAAGACGAGCAGCCCCCCTCCAGCATCAAATGTAGTTTATAAAACGCATAGCGAATATGTATAGCTAGATTCATAAGATCACAAACCTATACTCTGTAAAGATAAAACCATAAAGCACACACCTAATATACACATACCTTGTAAGATAACATCATAGAACACACACTTAATAAACCTATACCTTGTACAGATTAATGCTTAACATCACACACCCATACCTTATAAAAGTAAAACCTTAGAAACACACGCCAAGGGTAGTGTAAGAAGAAAAGGTAGAAAATACCACTGAAGCACACCACAGCACAGATTAGGAACCCCAGGGCACCAAAAAGCTTATATCCAAATTTCAAAATGCACTAGCGGAGTCAAGAACTCCATTAAAAGGGAAAAAAAAGCTTAGATCCAATTTCAAAATGCACTAGCAGAGCCAAGAACCCAGATAAGAAAAGGAAAGCGTAGATTCAAATGCATAAAAGCTAGATTCAAAATCTCAATAGCAGAGTTAAGAACTCCAATGTAGGACAAGCTAAGCAAAAACTCAAAGTATAAACACAAGAACCCAAACTGTTGCGTAGATTCAAATGCATAA
>NW_024002646.1:4441-5024 GCF_014805625.2 Glossina fuscipes
CGTAGATTCAAATGCATAAAAGCTACATTCAAAATCTCAATAGCAGAATTAAGAACTCCAATGTAGGACAAGCTAAGTAAAAACTCAAAGTATAAACACAAGAACTCAAACTGTTTGATGACAGAATTAAAAACCCTAATGTGTAAAACGACAAGTAAAAGGGAAAAAAAACTCAAAATATCCACAAGCATAAAGGGAAAGGAAAAAAACCACAAGAGAGAGCATAGTTGTGAGAACCCAACCCGTATTAAAAACATAAGTATAAGAGCACAACCCGACTTATGCGGTATGAACGCAGCCCAAACCTACGCAGAAGCTACAGCAGCTCTGCACAAGATATAGTACCGTTAGGTCACCTTGAAGCTTCAACTAATGCACCAAGCTGAAAGCATCGTTAGGGTAAAGAAAAACAGCAGAATTGAACTTAGGTAGGAAAAATAATAAGAACACCGCGATAATGCATAAATTGTATACACAAAATGTACAGAGACACGCTCACACATGTAGAAACACACAGAACACATGCAAACACAACGCACAAGCACTCACATACCTAACGGTGACTAGATCACGCGATTTGGTA
>NW_024002646.1:5034-5979 GCF_014805625.2 Glossina fuscipes
ATACCTAACGGTGACTAGATCACGCGATTTGGTACCTGAGTGCTTAGAGAGCAGACATGTGAACTAACATAGTAATAAGTTAGATGTAAGTTGGTTAAGTTAGACATAAGTAGGATCATGCAGGGTGCAACTGAGGTTGCGACTGCAGCCAACCTAAGCTAAGTATACACATAAGCATATGTAAACACACAGAACA
Source organism: Glossina fuscipes (assembly GCF_014805625.2). Taxonomy (NCBI): domain Eukaryota; kingdom Metazoa; phylum Arthropoda; class Insecta; order Diptera; family Glossinidae; genus Glossina; species Glossina fuscipes. Next base: position 5,231 of record NW_024002646.1, read on the forward strand.
GGTTGGCGACAGGACAAGCGAGCGAGGTTTCGGCTATAAAAGAGCAGCGCATCGCACAGACTCGTTCAGTTTGGTGTCATAGCCGTCTAGGTAAGTACCCATAGACATTCTGACAAGTGACCATTATAAAGAGTTTTTTTGTTTACTTTACTGATAGGGGATGTGCTGGTTCAGCTTTTTAATCGCCATCCCTGAGGGACTTTTAGGACAACTGACTCAACTGATAGGGGATGTGCTGGTTCAGCTCTTTAATCGCCATCCCTGAAGGACTTTTAGGACAACTGACCTAACTGATAGGGGATGTGCTGGTTCAGCTTTTTAATCGCCATCCCTGAAGGACGAAGAGACTTTTGTTTTACTTTTGCTGGACTCACACCCCAACCAGGGATGAACCAAGGCAGCTATGACACTCGCGAAGTTTTCGGTTCTTTCTTGCAGTTTGGTGTCATAGCCGTCTAGTTTGGTGTCATAGCCGTCTAGTGCTCGCGATATTAAAAACGTAACGGAAAAAAAAAGAAGTGCAAGTAACACGAGGAAACCAGAACAAGCCGGTAATAATACGACAAGTCGGGACACCTCGCTGGTTCCTTCTCCTTGCCCCAGCCATTATCTACAAACTTCCCTGTACCAATAAAGCGAAGAAATCATAACACCATCCCCCCCGAAGGTCCTGATTATTTTATTAAAATTTTCTTGCAACGGATCCTGGATTGGCTGAGTCATACCCTGCCTAAGGAAACTCGTTACAA
>NW_024002647.1:0-875 GCF_014805625.2 Glossina fuscipes
TTGTAACGAGTTTCCTTAGGCAGGGTATGACTCAGCCAATCCAGGATCCGTTGCAAGAAAATTTTAATAAAATAATCAGGACCTTCGGGGGGGATGGTGTTATGATTTCTTCGCTTTATTGGTACAGGGAAGTTTGTAGATAATGGCTGGGGCAAGGAGAAGGAACCAGCGAGGTGTCCCGACTTGTCGTATTATTACCGGCTTGTTCTGGTTTCCTCGTGTTACTTGCACTTCTTTTTTTTTCCGTTACGTTTTTAATATCGCGAGCACTAGACGGCTATGACACCAAACTAGACGGCTATGACACCAAACTGCAAGAAAGAACCGAAAACTTCGCGAGTGTCATAGCTGCCTTGGTTCATCCCTGGTTGGGGTGTGAGTCCAGCAAAAGTAAAACAAAAGTCTCTTCGTCCTTCAGGGATGGCGATTAAAAAGCTGAACCAGCACATCCCCTATCAGTTGAGTCAGTTGTCCTAAAAGTCCCTCAGGGATGGCGATTAAAAAGCTGAACCAGCACATCCCCTATCAGTAAAGTAAACAAAAAAACTCTTTATAATGGTCACTTGTCAGAATGTCTATGGGTACTTACCTAGACGGCTATGACACCAAACTGAACGAGTCTGTGCGATGCGCTGCTCTTTTATAGCCGAAACCTCGCTCGCTTGTCCTGTCGCCAACCTGTTCTGTGTGTTTACATATGCTTATGTGTATACTTAGCTTAGGTTGGCTGCAGTCGCAACCTCAGTTGCACCCTGCATGATCCTACTTATGTCTAACTTAACCAACTTACATCTAACTTATTACTATGTTAGTTCACATGTCTGCTCTCTAAGCACTCAGGTACCAAATCGCGTGATCTAGTCACCGTTAGGTAT
>NW_024002647.1:885-1468 GCF_014805625.2 Glossina fuscipes
TACCAAATCGCGTGATCTAGTCACCGTTAGGTATGTGAGTGCTTGTGCGTTGTGTTTGCATGTGTTCTGTGTGTTTCTACATGTGTGAGCGTGTCTCTGTACATTTTGTGTATACAATTTATGCATTATCGCGGTGTTCTTATTATTTTTCCTACCTAAGTTCAATTCTGCTGTTTTTCTTTACCCTAACGATGCTTTCAGCTTGGTGCATTAGTTGAAGCTTCAAGGTGACCTAACGGTACTATATCTTGTGCAGAGCTGCTGTAGCTTCTGCGTAGGTTTGGGCTGCGTTCATACCGCATAAGTCGGGTTGTGCTCTTATACTTATGTTTTTAATACGGGTTGGGTTCTCACAACTATGCTCTCTCTTGTGGTTTTTTTCCTTTCCCTTTATGCTTGTGGATATTTTGAGTTTTTTTTCCCTTTTACTTGTCGTTTTACACATTAGGGTTTTTAATTCTGTCATCAAACAGTTTGAGTTCTTGTGTTTATACTTTGAGTTTTTACTTAGCTTGTCCTACATTGGAGTTCTTAATTCTGCTATTGAGATTTTGAATGTAGCTTTTATGCATTTGAATCTACG
>NW_024002647.1:1478-2518 GCF_014805625.2 Glossina fuscipes
TTATGCATTTGAATCTACGCAACAGTTTGGGTTCTTGTGTTTATACTTTGAGTTTTTGCTTAGCTTGTCCTACATTGGAGTTCTTAACTCTGCTATTGAGATTTTGAATCTAGCTTTTATGCATTTGAATCTACGCTTTCCTTTTCTTATCTGGGTTCTTGGCTCTGCTAGTGCATTTTGAAATTGGATCTAAGCTTTTTTTTCCCTTTTAATGGAGTTCTTGACTCCGCTAGTGCATTTTGAAATTTGGATATAAGCTTTTTGGTGCCCTGGGGTTCCTAATCTGTGCTGTGGTGTGCTTCAGTGGTATTTTCTACCTTTTCTTCTTACACTACCCTTGGCGTGTGTTTCTAAGGTTTTACTTTTATAAGGTATGGGTGTGTGATGTTAAGCATTAATCTGTACAAGGTATAGGTTTATTAAGTGTGTGTTCTATGATGTTATCTTACAAGGTATGTGTATATTAGGTGTGTGCTTTATGGTTTTATCTTTACAGAGTATAGGTTTGTGATCTTATGAATCTAGCTATACATATTCGCTATGCGTTTTATAAACTACATTTGATGCTGGAGGGGGGCTGCTCGTCTTCTAATAAACCCCCGACGGACGTGCACAGACAGATCGGACTGGCGGGTTGTCTGCTGTGGACCAATGTCTACGGCGGACGGACTTGTATTTCGTAAGGAAGCAAAATCGCTTCCTTACATCCCCCCCTCGCTTCGGGATAGGCGGAAGACACGGACTGCGCCGAATTACTTTCCTATGTTTTGCCTCTGAGAGGTATCTCTATTACTTTTCCCCAGCGGTGGGTGTGGGCCGATGATGCTGCTGCTGCTGCCGTTGTTGGGTTGGCCTTGGCTCGTGATAATGTGCTGATCGTGACGTTGACGTTACTGCTGCTGTAATTGCTGCTGTCGAAGATTTACCTGCTTTCGGGGATGTGTCGTGTCGAGGCTGCACATGCTGCTGATGAGTTATCTGCTGTGGGTGGTGTGAAGTTTTCGGGCTGCACATGCTACTGATGATTTCCGTTGCTGAGG
>NW_024002647.1:2618-2949 GCF_014805625.2 Glossina fuscipes
CTGTACATGCTGCTGATGGGTTATTTGCTGTGAGTGATGTGAGGTTTTGAGGCTGCACATGCTGCTGATGATTCCCGTTGATCTATTTCCTGTTTCCACCGGGCATCCCCCGAGATTACCTCACGCTTTTTCCCTTTTTCTTTCTTTGCAATGTTCTTCTTTTGTTGATTTTTGTTTTCTGTTGATTTTTCTTCTGTACTAGTTTTCTTCTGCTGATTTCCTTTTGTTGATTCTTGTTTTCTGTGTTGGTTTTTCTGTTAATTTTTTTTCGTTGATTTAATTCTGTCGGTAATTTTTTTCCTGTTGGTGTTTCTCGGTTGTTTTTTTTTTT
>NW_024002647.1:3049-5909 GCF_014805625.2 Glossina fuscipes
TTTTTTTTTTGGTTGATGTTTTTTTTTTGCTTTTTCTTCTGTTGATTATTTTTCTGTTGATTTTCCCACTGTTTTTTTCCAATGTTCTTGTATTCTCTTTGATTTTCTTAGTGTTTTTTTTTTCTTTTTTTTTTGCTTTGCCATTTTCTTTTCCTTTCCTTTGTATTTTTTTTTTTCTTTTTTTTTTTGCTTAGTGTTTTTTTCCCAATGTTCTTGTGTTCTTGTTGGTTTTCTTTTTGTTTTTTTTTTTTCCAATGTTGTTTTCTTTTTGTATTCTTTTTTTTGTTTTCTTAGTGTTTTTTGCTTTTGTTTTTTTTTTCCCCATGTTGTTGTGCTTTTTTTTTTGTTTTTTTTTATTTCAATGTTCTTGTATTCTCGTTGGTTTTCTTTGTTTTATTTTTTTTTTTTTACGGGATCTCCTTTTGAATCTTTTTTTTCGCCGCTTGTTTTCCTAGACGGCTCACCGCCCTATACTGGTGCTGCCACGGTTTGGAATTGGGTCGCCCTCGTGCAGGGATAACCATTTATCTGCTTGATTGTGCCAGATGTATGCTTGTTTCGCTGCATCGCTCGTACCCTCCATATCGGCACTGGAACTGTAGAAGGTGTTAGGTGATGGTGAGGCTAACTCGCTAAATTGCCCTTGCTGTGGGCGATGATACACACTCGGCCCTCTGTTGTTACTACTCGTATTAGCGCTAACGTTGCTGACTTTGCCTGCTTTGGAACTGTAACCTAGATCCTTTTTATTCTTGTTTGTTTTCCTGGATGCTGTGATCGCGATTGTAGTATCTCCTCGTGTCGTAACGCTGTGTAGTTCTTTGAACGTTCTTGCTGATCTCACTGTTGCGTTCACGACCCTTTCATGGGTTCCATACATAGGCTCTGGAATATCAGGCCTAGTTGTTGCAGCTTTGGCTGCTTTGTTCTTTGTTGTTGAGGGCATTGTTCTTGCTGCTCGGACATCTATTGTTGCTCTCTTCGTATTAGTTGGCCCGGATTCTCTCTCTACTTCGCAAGACGATAATTTTTTTACTTCGATAATCTTCTGTTCAGTTATTGCAGGCTTTTTTATGCATCTTTCTGTTGCGGTCGTTGTCTTCAGGGTTGCTTTGATTTTCTACTTCGCTCTCGTGAACGCTACGATTTGCTTGATCAATAGGTGGTGGCGGAGGGACAATTTCCTCATAATGCTCAGCCCCGGTTGATAGCGGCTCTACTTTCAAACCAGATGCGTCTAAACCAAATGCGTAATCTTGGTGTTGTGTTCCGAATAGTAATTCGCTTGGCAATGTGGGCATGCTGTTTTTGCTGCCTAACTTCACGAAATGGCCGGCTACGATGAACACAGCGCCTGTTTTCGCCAGGAAGTCCATACCGAAGGTGAGGTGGTCGACGCTTCTTCTCACCACCAATAGCTCCACGTTAAAGGACATATCGCCTATCTTCGCCTCTACCGTTATGCTACGTTTGCTATCTTGTGATGCGCCATCTACCATTCGAATGGTGTGGCTTCTCGTCTCAGAGTTTATTATGTGGGGGATAAACCCGATGAAATCTTCGCGAATGATGCTTCTGGTAGCCCCGGTGTCCACGACGCCTGTTGTCGCTAGGCCGCCAATGGTGAGAGAGGCTACCAGGGTGCTTCCGGTCATTTCCACAGTTTTTGGCACCGCATCTGGCGGCGGTTTCCTTCGTTCTATCGATTCATACACTGTCATACCTCGTGCTTGTATATGTTGACCGGCGGTTTGTCGGCAGCAGTCTTTTGTCAGAACGCCCGGGCGGCCACAATCCCAACAGGACAAAACACGCTGATTAAGACAATCGCGCGCAAGGTGGCCTGATTGGGCACATCGATGACAAACGTTTCTGCTGGCACTGCTGCTATTCATCGTGGTCGGGGCATTCTCTCTTGGTGCACGGCATATACCTGATGTCACCCTTGGCAGGGGTGCCACTGTTGGGGCGGGGATATCTTCGAATCGCTCTCCCAGAGCTATTAACTCATTTAGGTCTTTGCTGGAGGTGTCCCCGAAGAAGAGTTGATACTCCCGCTGACTGTTTCGGGCGATTCTGTCTAGCTTCTGTTGTGTCGTATAATCAAGGTGCCGCATTAAGTCCTGCAGGCGGAGCGCGTAATCTCTAAATTTCTCGCCGGCTAGTTGGAATGTCTGTCGCACCTGGTCATCTAACCGTTCTAGGTATCGGGTGGGCAAGAAGAATTTGAGGAATTCCTGCCTGAACTCCTGCCACCCTGTCCATACTCGTCGGTTATTCCGGTACCAGATTGCTGCTTTACCATTCAGCAGCTCCATGATGATTCGCGGCATGATGTCTATGGGCAAATCGTATACTTCGCACAATTCTTCTACGCGTGCGATGAACTCCAGGGCGCCACCTTCGCCATCGTAGCGCACTGACCACTTACAGATGCGATCCATGGCTGCGCCACAAGAAATGTGCTCTTGCACCTGGCGCTTGGGGCTAGCACCTCGCATGGTGCCTTCCGGCAATTGCAGCATTCTTGCTGCGTATTTTGTCTCCATCTCGGTCAGCTTCGCCTTCATTTCCGTTGATAAGTCGGGGGTTGCAATAAGGGCTGTCACTGCTTTCCGCATATCCTCGACAGTACCCTTGGTGTCTAGGTCGAGCGATCCACAGACCTCGCTCAACTCCTCCTTTCGCAGGCTGTACAACCAGGATGTTTTCACCATGCTGGCTCCTTCCTTAGCCTCTGTTCCGATAAGCTCACGGCTTGTATGCTTACTTCCTTGTTTCTGCTGATCCGAAGGTCCCTGCTCGGGCGCCACTTGTAACGAGTTTCCTTAGGCAGGGTATGACTCAGCCAATCCAGGAT
>NW_024002648.1:0-1117 GCF_014805625.2 Glossina fuscipes
ACGTTGACGTTGGAGTTTAAGATGACAAACATATTTTTTTTTTTTTTTTTTTTTTTTTTTTGGTTAAGCTTTCATAGGGTTCTTAAGGTTTTTTTCTTTCTCTTTTATTATGATGTCCTCTTCACGTTAAAGCAAAAGCAAAAGCAGTTATTTTGTCACCTCATCACCAATGCCGCCATAAAACACATATATAGAGACTATTAGTGTACTTATTTCTGCGTGTGTGTTCATAAATTTTCTTTTTCTTTTGGTTTTAAGACGGTTACCGCGAGAACCAGTAGCAGTGGTTTCTCTTGTGGTGTTTTCAATACCGCACCCGTACAACCTTGGAAAAATAGTAGAAAAATGTAAGCAAAACGCAAAAAACGTACACTCTCGCCTTTTCTATCACTCTTTTTAATCTTTCTCTCTCTATCTCTCTCTCTATCTCGCGTTCACTCTTTCTCTCTTTCTCCCCCTTGGTTTCTCGCTCTCTCACTCTGTTTCTCAACACTTTCAAATGGACTGAGAGCAGAGATTTTTTCGTAAGGTTTTCTTTTTACTTGTTTTTTTTTTTTTTTTTTTTTTTGGAATATCTTTAACCAACTCAAACAATTCCAATAAACTCATTTTTTCTATCTTCAAAAATTATTTGCAAAATATACCAAACACCTCCTTCTACTACAATTAATAAAGCTTAACTAAAATTGAGTGAAAGAGGATCTCAGAAAAAACAAAAAAAAAAAAAAAAAACATAAGATTCTCCAAGAAAAATTTCAATCTTTACCCCAATCCCTGGCTCCCCCAAAAGAGATCTTTTTTTATTTTCTCGTAAAATTTTTACTACATCTACTGTTAACTGTTTGAGTTGAAACGTCTTTCGCATCATCTCTAAGCGTTGATGACAACACATTGCAATGAAATTCTCTTCGCTCTTATAATTTACTAAGGGTAACTCAAGACGTGGTCCATGGCCTAACAATTATAAAGGGAAAAAATCAAATAAATTATAAAAAAGGGGGAGAGTTTATCAACATTTTCCGGAGAGCGAAGAGGCAAAGAAAGATAAAAATAAAAAACAAAAAAAAAATAAAAAAAAAAAAAATATGTTTGTCATCTTAAACTCCAACGTCAACGT
>NW_024002649.1:0-4367 GCF_014805625.2 Glossina fuscipes
TCGACCCCTTAGGTGAGAGGGTAAAGAAAGCATTAGGAGCTGTTTTATTTAGTATTGAGTTGAAAAGCAAATTAACAACGTAAGAATTAAGTTACTTCAGTGGAGCGATGGTAAGAAAATATTGGTTTTTATATTATCTCGTATATGCATATAATTTGTTTAACAACTATAAAGCATACAATGCAGACAACTATTGGTGTTCAAAAAATAATATCGATTCGTTTTTTATTTTAGCTTTATGAGTTAACACCACTGGCATAAATGATGATTTTTTTCAGAAGTGTTAAGCGCTTAGTCCAATATTTCAATTGACACAGTGCAGACGTGAATGTGCAGGCGTGTTTGCGGATGTAAATACAAAAACTGAACAATTCTACAGAAACTAACAAAATAAAATTGCAAACAATTATTTTCCGTGATAAAAATTTTAATACACAAAACGAAATGTCGCAGAAACGTTCCACATTATCAACTGGGCGGACATCAAGATCTTCTCCTTCTATGTTAGCGCAAAAATCAAATGAACGGTTAAGTACCACCAGCCCTGTTAGCCCCACTCGTTCCAGTCGTTTACAAGAAAAGGAGGAATTGCAACATTTAAATGACCGTTTAGCTTGCTATATTGATCGGATGCGAAACTTGGAAAATGAAAATAATCGACTAACGCAAGAAGTACAATTGGCTCAGGATACTGTCACCCGCGAAACAACCAATATGAAGGTCATTTACGAAAAAGAATTAAACGCCGCACGTAAACTATTGGATGAAACTTCAAAAGAAAAAGCCAAACTAGAGATTGACATTAAGCGTCTATGGGAGGAAAATGATGATTTGAAACAAAGGTAATTCGACCAGAGAACGTTTTTCTAAATATATTTTTATGGTAAAACCATTTTGTACAAGCATAGTTAACACCATTCAACACAAATATGAATGACATCATCATAATGTTTTTGTGTGCAAAACATTGCGTTCATATTCAAAGCAAACATTTTTATCTTCGACAATGCTTACATATATTTTGAAAAGTTTCAATACAACAAGTATAAGTAAGGTATTATGTACTGCAACGAAAATAGGCTTGATGTTCCAGGATTTTTTTGTCAGTACAAAATTATTGGTGATGTAGCAGCGGTTTCATTATTTAAAGTCTTTCGTGAATAGATAGGTGCAGACATAATTGCCATAATTCAATTGTTTCCCAAAAATTAGGTACCTTTATTTTTTTTGTGAAATGGTTTTTAGTTATGACATAGCAAAACAGGGAATGGAAAAATCTTTAATCCAATGTAAACATAACACAACATATTGAACCGGACCAATCAATACGCACGACATACGATTGCAAGATGAACAAAGATCTGCTTTTGAAAAAGCATTTACCAAATGTAGTATTCTCCTCCTCTGCGTTGGATATACAGATGAAAAGATACAATGAATGCATAGTGATGATGTCATATATATATACGCATATGAATAACTTGTTATTGCTTTTATGAGAAGTCTATGCTCTAAAGCGAGAGCGCAAAAAAAAACCACAGAAAAATTTTATGCGCCCTTATCTACAACTTGGGTAACGTTTTGAACACATTACGAGATAATGAAATAACAGGTGCAAATGAACTTCTAAACGGTAAGATTTCTAAGTAACATTTGGAATAAAGGATTAACGAACGTGTTGAAGCTTCGGCTTTTTAATTTCAAATTAAGCAATTCAAAAGCACTCTGCAGCTAAAAAATATATATATTTCTATTAGGGATTTCTTGACATCTTTTGCCTTGTGTTGCAGCAACACATCGAAAGAGATTGTATTTCATTTGACTCTCAGAAACCTTTAATCACATATTGTGTAATGAGAGATATGGTTTAAATCCAAATATTTTTGTAGTCAGATCAGCTGACGAATTCACATATTTAGCATTTTCAATGTGCTTGAATGGACATAATAATTTTCAAAGATTTTCCTCAGAGTAGATTTTCTTACTGTTATGGTTTTAATATTTGAAAAGCGGAAAGATATAAAATTATCTTCCTCAACTACTTTGCTTTTATCGATTGAATATCTTTTAAAATCATTCGTTAGTTAAGTATACGGATTCCTAAATTCCTTCAATTCAAATACGAAAAGAAAAATTGTTTATTGAATAATACGCTCCGTATTAAATTACGTAAGCTCCTTACGTAAACAAACCTCTTTTCTTAATTGTAGAATTTTCATTGCGATTAGTTCATTCACTGCACATTGATTTTAACTAAAGGAAATCAAAGCGAACGGCTATTCCACTTTTCTTTGCAATTAAAGATTTACTTTGCCCAATTTTTTATTAAAAAAAGCGAAGTTGTAACGTTGTATATTTCGTCATTTTTAATTTATGTCCAAAGGATCACATTAAATAAGTAAGAAGCCTTAATGTGCTTGCTATCACTGTTATTCATAAATCTAATATTTATACGTGCAGCCTAATGTTAATTCTAGAGTATTGTTTATTCATTTAACATAGGCCTATGAAACTACAACATTCCTCATTGTAAATCAGAATTCGCCAATTCAAATCCCGTCGGGATTTACAAATATAAAAGTAATGATTTCGAAGTCCACAGTAGTGTGTTCTTGATTACCGTGTACAACTTACTTGTAATGTTAAAGTTAAATAGTAATCATTTTCTTATCAGGATGGACAAGAAGTGTCAAGAATGTGCAATAGCTGAAAACGGTGCTCGCGTGTATGAAAGTCGGTATAATGATGTGAACAATAAATATAATCAGGCCCTTAATGATCGTAAGAAGGCCGAAGGACAAGCTAACGATTTCGCAGCAGAAAATAATCGACTGACTGCGCAGCTGATGTCCGGAAACAACTTGAGGGCGAAACGTTATCGCGAGTTGACTTGGAAAATCAAAATCAGAGTTTGCGTGAAGAATTGAGTTTTAAAGATCAAGTGCACGTTCAAGAATTGTCAGAAACTAGGTCCAGACGACAGGTTGAGATTAGCGAAATCGATGGACGCCTTTCAAAGGAATATGAAGCAAGATTACAACAATCCCTACAAGAGTTACGTGATCAATACGAGGTCCAGATGAAAACAAATCGTGAAGAAATTGTTTTATTGTATGATAACGAAGTAAAAAATCTCCAGGCGGCTGCAAATCGTGCTGCGAACAACTTAAGTCATTCGAGCGAAGAAGTACGCTCAATGCGTACCAAAGTTGATGGTCTCAATTTCAAAATTCACGATTTGGAGACAACCAACACTAGTCTAAATGTAAGGTTCTTAATTTCTAAATAGAGTTTCATAACCTGATTCTGTATTTTTAAGGTTCGCATACGTGAGTTGGAAGATTTATTGGATAATGAACGAAATCGTCATAACAATTATGTTGCTACATTGGAGAAAGAGTTACAACGCATGCGTGATGAGATGGCGCATCAACTTCAAGAGTACCAAGATCTTATGGATATTAAGGTATCCCTTGATCTAGAGATAGCCGCTTACGACAAGTTATTAGACAGTGAAGAAAGACGCCTTAATATTATCTCGCCTGGATCATCCGCCGCTAACAATTTATCCAGCAATGTTGATTCAGGCTACGCTAATGGCTCTAATTTAAATGTCAGTTCTATGTCTGGTCCTTACCGCTCTGGACGAGCTATTCCCAGCGGTCGCCGTTCACTGACACCCGGCGCAATTGATAACTCTATTAAACGTCGGCGCACTGTAATTGATGAAAGTGAAGATCGTAGTTTGGCAGACTTTACAATTAATGCAACATCTAAATCTGATTTGCAAATTATCGAAGTCGGCAATAACGGACGTTACATTCAATTGCATAATAAAGGTACAGAGGAAATAAACCTTACAGGCTGGCAAATCACACATACTGCTGGAAATGAGGAACTTACTTTCAAGTTTACACGGGGCACGAAAATTACAGCTGGGCAAACGATTACAATTTGGTCTGTTGATGCCGGTGTAAATCATGAGCCCCCAAAGAATTTGGTTATGAAAAAGAAATGGCCTATAACGGAGTCTTCACGTATTGTTCTGGCTAATGCCGATAAAGAGGTAAGAAAAATATGGAGGATGTGGGGTTGTTTGATGAGATTGAATAACAGCTTCAAAATATTTTTCACTTTATCTTCTGCTAAAGGATGTTGCCAGCTATGAGCGTAATCGCACAAATAGTTCGAGCCATGCGTCCCGACACAGAAACACCGGCAATGTATCTGGTATTAGTTCTGCCGGCATAAGAAACCTGTTTTCCTTACTCTATTAAAAAAAATCATGCAGCTGAAGTATAAAAGACCGTTCAATCTACAAGAGGGCCTTTAAACGGTTTCTAACGTTAATTATACAATATTCCTAA
>NW_024002650.1:0-7304 GCF_014805625.2 Glossina fuscipes
AAATGACGTCATTTAAATGCTGTCAAGTTAGAGTAACATTTAAGTAAGAAAATCTTATTACATTTCAATTACCGGCCATTGGATTATATGGCTTTATAAAGACTTTAGAAAGGATTTGGTATGACGGCGGGTATACAAACAAGGAACATTATATAATTAATCGGGCAAGGCCGACAAATAATAACCTATGCTATGTAACTTCGCCTAGCATAATTGGTAATCACTCGTTTGGATGGTATGGCATTAGCAGTTACTCATTCATTTCATGCAAGCGCACGCTTTCGACGTAAGGCCACATATTGGAGGATGCCCGAAATATCGCGTGATTTGGTCAAAACTTAGCAGAGATAATTTATTTCTCTATAATTTTATCATTTTTCGGTTTCCCTCATAAAACATTAGAAACTAGACTTCCTCTCCTGGCAAGGGCTTACTTTTGATGGTAACCCGTATATATAGGTTAGGGTCTAACAAATAAGTCTTTCCGATCCAAATTTTGTACAGTGAATTTTTTTGTTTCTCCGGACAAATTTTCATCATAAAATGTTAAAAATTAAACGATTTTGTGAATGGTTTACTACTAATTATGAGAAATTTTTTATGAAATGGAGTCCTGGGTATAGATCCACTTAGTTGAAGTTTGGTACAATCAATTCTTATGTTACACTAATGCGATGAACAAACTTTCATTCTAAAAAATTAACAATTAGTAAAGGGATCCATTTCGTGGGAATCCTTACATGTGGCGGTACCCAAAAAAACCCAAAAACCCAAAAAACATACCTACGCGGTTCAAATTCGTTAAGGTTCAATTTACACTTATAAACCAATTCTTACCACGAAATATTGTAGGAAGATGTTATAGGCGTGTCATTTGAAAATTTTAACTCGCTTCTAAATTCTTTCTCAAATTCATTTTCTCTAATGGGAGAATGTTTACCGCAGCTTTTACACACTCGGACAGATGGTCAAACAAACAGTCAGACATGCTTAGGTGTATTACCAGCTTGTCGTGCGAGTTAAGAAAATATAGAAAAAAAAATTACATTTGGATGCACTATAGAAGATGGTGCCTATAGAATATATATATGCTGTTGTTTAATAGTAATGAGCAAGAAATCAATAGAACTGAAGGAGTGTCGTAACACCGTATTGGCATGTTTTCGATGCCAACCTGATTGCGAAAACTTCCAATGCTTCTGTCAAATTTGACTTGGGTAGTTCCACGGGCAGGAGAATGTTTACAACAATTGAATAGACGGACATGCTTAAATCGATTCAGAATTTAATGCTGATCAGGGATATGTCTGAAAATTCCTTCATTGCGGCGCAAACGCTTTGACGAAAGGAATATGCCCTTCATTTTGTACATTACCAACAAAACGGCGCAGTCGCTGCCAGCAGGAGTTCAAGCTGGGAATGAACCGCTACACCGACGCGAACATAATTAGTTCAATTTACGAATCATATGAAGCTTTAGCAATAAGAAGTTAACTTAGATTTGTCAAAGACAAAGCATCCTTATTAAGGAGAATTGCGATTTGTTGGTATTAAAGGAATCCCACATTGAAATATCATTTAGATTATTGCAGAGCACCTTGAACGGACTGGAAAGTTGTGAAGGTTTTATAAAACTAAAATTTCCAGAAAAACAGTTAGAGACATTGAAGTCAATCTCCCTCGTAATATATTAGAGGAGTTTATAGTGACGTATATTAACTTAGCTGGAAGTAAACATTTTCGATAAACCTGCATTTAAGTTAAGGCTAGAAGTAGAAAACTATTTTCATGAGGTGGCTGGAAGATAAGCGACATCCATCCCAGGATAAAAACCAGGAAGAATTGCTTTCGAAGTAAAGAAATGAGTTAGTTAGATAAGCAATTAGTTGAGACCTAGGGATGAATAGAAAGATGAAGAAAAGAAAGTGTCCAAGATTGATTGAAGAATACCATATCATCTTTGGTTCACCTTTCCGACTCTGAGAAGCGGAATGCATTACAATTACGTTATCTGCTGACATACGATATCTGCTGTCACCTCATATGTAATGAAAGTAAAAATATTTGTTCTAAACTTTAGTTTTCCTCAAAAGTTCGAGAAAAGCGTAACAATATTAATAAAAAATTGCTTGGAAGAGTTTCAATTACTCTTTAAGATAAGACCTTGACTGTATTGTGTTGTACGCAATATCTGAAGGAGGTGGGTGTACTTAGTGCAACATTTATACAATAACTCTTCAAAAAACACTCCACTTTAAAGGATTTAAGCCATCTTTCATGTGAAGGGCCCGGAAAAATTTTCATAGAATTTAAAAACAAACGTTTTGTCCGTCTGGTTGAATTGCCGACTGTTGCATATTTTAAGATGATTTGCAAATCAAAATTCCATGTTGCGGTTGCCGAACAAATATTTAGTGAAGCAGTGAACAGAATAAAGCGAACACAAGCTTAAAGCGATTCAGCAAGTGATTCTGAATAGGTCGGAGTGAGGAAATTTGGGACTATTTGTTAAATTCCTTTGGGTGTTACGTACCTCTCTTAGTATCTCTCTCAAAGGTAGTGTAGCGTATAATAAGCAAAAAAGCATAAGTTTGGCTTTTAGTTTGTGAAAATATTTATGAGCTGCTGCCAAGTCATGGTTTGCCCACAGTGATCTTTCAAAGTTTGCTTATATGTTAGCCTATGTTATATTAATTTTCAAAGTCCCATAAAAAAATTCTCGGGGCAAAACTTTATATAGCCTGGACATCGTAGCTACGCATTAGCTACGCAAAGTTTCGCTTGATCAATCTCATTTATGCCATAGTGTAAAAATGCTTTGCTTTCGAGTATTAATTAATTTACATAAAGTCATGTTTTGTTTATAATAATTTTTAAAAAAATTCTCGAAAAGTTCTATTTTACTTGTATTTTGAGTTAAATCCCTCCGAGACTTCGTTTAAAAGAATTCTGTTCACGGCTTTGGTTTGTGTCTTTGCTAGTTATATTTAAATATAACTTCACACCCTTATGTAACAAGTGAATACACTCTAGAAGGACAAAGCCCACCCTTAAATACTTTACACCATTCCTCAGCTTTTCATATAACGTCTTTTTAAAATAGGTCGTTATATGGGAGGTGGTTGAAGAAATGACCCGAAACGAACCATTTTCAACAGCGTGCATCCTTGGGCCAAAACATGTCGGTATACGAAATTCCATCCAAAATATTTCAAAATTTATTGCCGGTAAGTAATAGAACGAAAGGGACAGTAGGACAGGCAGACGGTGTGACGGGCAGACAAACGGAGGGATCGATATAATATTAAGTGGGTCTCCCTTAAGCTTTATAACCTTGGCTAATTAAGTGGTGTAGACTATAAAAGTGTGGCTTGAGATATATACGTAATATGATCGATACGATACGTTGTAGATTGATGATAATGCATGATAGACAGTGAATCGATTTTTATCGGTCAATCAAATAACATACATCGGCTAGGAGTAGATATTGAAAAATCGACCCGAGCTGAACCCAATTTCTTCCTTGTAATCCTTGCAATGTTTTGAAATGCTTTTCAAGAAATTTTGAATTTAAAGTTATTTAAATTCGTATTCAGTTTTCTTCTTCTTTTGTTAGTGTTAATAATGAAAGAAATTAAAAAGAAATAAACTTATGAGCAATAAAAAATTATTAAAATATTTTCCATTGATAGTAAGAGCAAAAAATTAAATTTTTTAATTATATATGAATACTGACTGTTTTTACTTTTACTTTAAATGCAATTGTCATTATGAATTCATATGATATTCATAAGTCATTTATAAAAATGCACTTTGCCCATACGCTCCATTCATTACATTCAATTATTGTAATCTTCACCGATTCATTTTGACATTTTTCAAGTCATTGTTTGTTGTTTATTTAAATAAATGATTTAAAAATTATAACATGCGATAATAAAGAAAAATAACAAACAACAAAATGATTCTTCTCTCACAATGATATATACATAAATTGATTGTTTCATATAAAATCACGTAGAGAAATCAACTTATATCCTACACCATTTGCGGTATAAGGACTTATTAAATTTGTACCCGGTTGTCTGTCCGTCTGTCCGTCTGTCCGTTTTGTGTCGTTGTCTTTAAACTCACATATATTTTGATGAAATTTCACACGCCCACGTGCTTGGTCCCAAGAACAGGCACTATAAACAATTCGGAATCGCATCGAACCACTTTTTCATCCTCTCTTTCACTTTCCCTTCAAATCTCGTTACTTGAATAACACTGTTAAAGTAAAAAAGGAAAGTGGCGTAAAGTATTAAACGGTGGTTATAATGTTTCTACTTATATTTTTTTTGGATTTAGGTAAGAGGAAGAAGTTAACAAAATATATATTCAATAAAGTATTAGTCAAGATGTACTCTGGAACAAGTTATCTGGCATTGGTCAAGATGTACACATAAATTTCCTTCAGGAATATTTTCATTTATAACTTTCATGTTTTCGTTTTGTTTATTTTCCCGGTCGTCGTTAATTTGATATTTCTGCTAATTCCGACTGCATATAAAGCGGGTAAGTATATCTGGTAATCGAATTACTCTGAATCAAGTTGTCTTGTATTAGTCAGTTAGGTTTCTTCAGGAATATTTTCGTTTATAACTTTTGTGTTTTTGTTTCGTTTCATTTTCGGTTAATTTTCAACTTGACATTTCTGGATAACTTCGTCTGTGTATAAAGAATGTAAGCATTTGTAGTAATTGGATTACTCAGCCAAACAAATTTTCTTGTATTAGTCACGTCTTTGCTAAGTTTGACTGCGTACACAGGTTGTAAGTATTTCTGATAATCGTAATCCTTTGTAACAATTTTTCTTGTGTTAGTTAAGATAAACACTTTGCGAAATATTAGTTTGGGGAAAAAGAAATCCATTATTTTTATATGAACTTCAGGACTTTATTTAACATGCTTCGGATTGTCCGATTTGGGTCAAATATGCACCGTTTTGTTGTATGATTTGTTGCCATTTTAAAGGTAACTTCAAGATGCCTATCTCATAGAAGTCCTGGTCTCTATTTGCAAAAAACTCTAGTAGTCGATTTTCACAATCCTCCCTAGATTCCAATTTTTTATCATTAAAGAAATTTTGCAATGCAAGAAAAAGATGATAATCGCTTGGTGCCAAGTCCGGACTGTATGGCGGATGCATTAAAACTTCCCAATCAAGCTCCCGAAGTTTCTGGCGAGTCACTGTAGATGTGTGTGGCCTAGCGTTGTCCTGGTGGAACACGACACCTCTCCAGTCTATTTTGCCGACGGCTTTGCGTTTAGCAGAAGTGTCCCTTTGTTCAGTCTGTTAAATGCCTATTTAACAGAGCTGAGTGGTGTTACCATTTAAGTTGTTAGTTGGGCATTTAACCATTTAACAGAGTTGTCATTTTTTGCCTTTTTTTATATTTATTACAAGCAACTCTGTGCTTTGCCTTTTAACAGGGAATTCGACGAGGGCTTTGTTTAATTTGATAATAAAAATTATTGCGATCTACTTTTAGGCTAACTTGTAAAATTAAATAAGTTCAGTTCGGGTATTTTCCAATAAGGGTTTGCTGGTAGAGTCGTTAAGAAGAATAGCGGAAATTTTAATATGGGGTGATCAACATGAAACATGACAGTTCGGTTTTCGAGTAAGCAGCGCTTTATTGGAATCACTCTCTCAACGAAAACAGAAGAAGATCAATTCCTTAGTTTCCGAACTAGAAATTGGGTACAAACGCAAGAAAGATTTGCCGACGGCTTTTCATTTTAAAATTTGTGTTTTGCCGACGGCTTTTGCGTTTTTGGTCCGTTATGTTACAGAATTGAATCCCTCTGGTCTGTTAAGTTGCACGTTTAACATAGCTGATTGGCGTTAACATTTAAGTTGATAAGTTGGGCTTTTAACCATTTATTTATTAGAAGCGACTCTGGGCCTTGCCTTTCAACACGGAATTTAGCGAGGACGTTGTTTAAAAATTATGACGGTTTAATTCTAAGCTAACTTGTAAAATAAAAGAACTAAATCATTAAAAATCATCTGCTCCAAAATTAAGATTGCAATATTTGAACTACCATTTGCTTCTGAATTTATAAATCGAAAATAAACCGAGACGCAACCAAATAGTCGCAAGCAGTAGTCGTGCCGGTTTTCCAAGTCGGCTTTCTCCTTTTTATCTTTAAGTCTGTAAAAGAAACCGAAAACTTTGAAGAACTGCAGACTCTTTATTAATACTCTTCTTTCATTTTTCTTCTCCCATGTAGCACAATTGTGTTTTATATGAGCAAGGGGAAGAATTGTAAATATATGAGGAAGAGGGATAATTGTGAATTATATGAGCGCTCTCTGCCATGGATGACAATTTAAAACCTTGACGCCGCCAATTGTTTCAAAATAATCCTTCTTATGAAAAGTGTAGCATAAGGCAACGAGAAAAATGATAAAAAGTGGTTTATTTAAAACATTCTCCCTCGGTAATCATAATTTTTTTTACCACATTTCGAGCGATTTACGAAAAACACGCCTTTAAAAGTCTGCGTGCGTTATGCGTCGCGTGTACGTAGTTAAATGCGTGAATGCAAATTTTTGAAGTTTCTACGTGGCTGGCTTTTGGTCAAAACAGCGATAAATTAGATTGTTTAAAATAAAACGAAATTTAATTATTTTTATTATAGTAAATTTAATTTTCATCAATAAAGAATTCAACTACAGCGAAGATTCAGTTGATTTGCGCAATTTATACATTTTGAAAATTAGACCTGATGAACGGTGTGTCTATCAAACTCCGTATCAGGATTCCGAATAATATGCATCAACCATTAGTTTAGGTAAGACGTCAACAGTGCAAGGGTATTAGGAAAGTTTGTCTTAACCGAGGCAAAAGGACTCAATAAGCAAATAAGGTTATAAACTTCAAATAAAATGTAACATAGCACCCAAGGCGGATTAAAAAGTTGATAATTTAACCTGCATTGGCTAATAAACCTTCATTGTTAATAAAACGAAAGTTCCTTGTCGGAGAGGACGGCGAGGAACGTTAAAATTAATCGCACTCAAAAAGAAAAATGGCAAGCTAAAGGCTTCATTAATGAGCTTCATAATCGACATCATGCAATTACCGCGCTGCCAGATGGAGGCATTGGCTATTCAATTAAAAAGCTTAAGATTTATTTTTACACATCTAAAACTTCTAGTTTTTGTCAAATTCTTAACTAATCAAATTTCCATACATCCTTTTGAATTGTAAACAATTTCATATATTTTTCAATCGAATTTCCATAGGTCC
>NW_024002651.1:0-5502 GCF_014805625.2 Glossina fuscipes
AAAAAAGAGACAATTAGTAGATAGCGTTATTTCAATTTCCATAAAAACTTATTTCAGTTTTAATCAATTCAATTTTTTTTGGTTTTGTTTTGTAAAGTTTCGATATTAGCTGAAGTTTCAATTAAATCGTTACTCAAAATTCGAGTTTGAAATTATTCAAAGAATGCATCTTCCTGCTTATCTGTCGATATCAACACTTAGCAATCAAGAATGTAAATGAGAAATGTTACGCTGACCTAGAATAATTAAAGATGAGAAAATAGATTACCAAGTGTTACAAATCGAATAACTAGATTATTATATTGACTTTCACCGCTGGTGCGTATCAAAAGAAACCAAGAAGAAGAAATGATTTATTAAGCAGTGAAACAAACTCGTTATGACCACCAGTACGAAATTTCGACAGTGAAAAATGTCTATGTTTATAAATATAATATAAAAGAAAAAAAAAAAAAAACTTTAATAATTTCCACATCATTTTTTCTTAAAGAATAAAACAATAAATTAAAAAAAAAAAAATTTATAAAAAATAAAAACAAATAATTGACATTTTTGGTCGACTAAGACTTTATCACATGTGAGGTAATATTCTAGAATAATGGAACACTCCTTTTAAAACACTCCTAGCAAAGAAGAAAAATCTACAGCGGGCAACTAACGATCGCATTTTGTAGTCTTTAGATGGTCGTCATCATTAAAAGTCTTCATGGTAGACTCCTTTTGACAAATCTGGCAACAAATTCGTTGGAAAACTTTAGATTATGAGGAGTTTTGACTTTTGTTTCGGCTTCTTTGTTCATGGAAGTACTAAAGAAGAAGAAGAAGAAGAAGAAGTAGGTGAGAAGAGGAAATGCAAAGTAAGCATTCTTTAAGTCTTTAACGAACTACCGCAGCGTGAACATATTTATACCCTACAGTAATTGTGAGTAAAAGTATTTAAAGCGCAAAAAGGTCTTAGGGCGATCCGATCAATTCAGAAAATGATTCTGAAGCCTGTCTGTCCCGCTGTCTGTCTGATGCCCGCCCACGTACATTTGCGTTCAATTTACAAGTCGCAAATTTTGAGATATTTTTTTACGAAATTCTATTGAAAGTGGGTCGTGACGCCCGGAATATTTAATTTAGAACTAATTGATTTAGCTTGTCGTTTTCTATCCCCCAAGTCCTTTTGTTTGACACTCAGTTGATTATGTTGCTAAGACGAAACGTACCACTTCCACTTTGTGGTGCCCGTCGTACTTACTTTAGAGTTAGCGCTTGTAGCTCCTCGTGGCCGATATTTTCCACTCTGTATGCAAATATTTATCGTTGTATTCGCTGTAGTTTATAGTAGGGAGGAAAAAACCAAATTGTTTTGTATTTTTGGAAGCAGAGGTCTCGGGTTATTTTGTGCTACGATCGCGTCCTTTGTCAGAGTTGGTTCATTTCATATCAGTCTGCATGCAAGAACTTTCAGTGTTTGTGCCAGACTTGGAGCCGATTGGTATATTTTTGCGACCAGGAGAATGTTTACCGCAGATATTACACAGGCAGAGTGTGCACCTGAAACAGGTTACGAATTTGATGTTGATCAAGCATCAAGCATACTTGCAAATATTTTGATCATTCCTTCACTATAGATATATTAATCGAAATATTTTCCGCAACTTTTTCCGAGCCTTCAGGCAACACAGCTATGCGGTGTCGAAAGATAGATATTAGTTTGCCAGCGATCCAATCATCGACTAATTTTCGTACTTCTTCAGCATTTCGAAACCGCGTGCCAACCAGACCATGCTGTAACCAGAAGGCGCCATGTCTAGTGAGTATGCTGGGTGAGGCAGAATTTCCTATTCGAGCTACAACTGTGTATGCTGGACAAGTCTTGCAACGTGTAACCGAATGTTGTCGTGCCAGAGAATGGCTTTACGTCTGTTAACCGCCATTGCTTGTCTTTTTTGCAACAATACATCGGTAAATTCGTTGAATTTGGCGGATATCTGCTGTAACAGTTTCATTCGTTTTCAGCAGCTCGTAATACCCTACAACTCACTGATACTGCCGTATGCACAGCAAAGCCTTACGGCCAGCAATATTCCACTTGAGTTCGTGACTAACCCATAACGGTTTGCTCTTGGGATTTTCTTAGTAGATGCACTTTTCATGCGGCAGAAAAAGCTCTTCTTTTTTTGCCTGGCTTCGAAATGCCATTTTCAGTCAATTCGTCAATGTTAACCAATTTTCCTTCTTTTGGAATTTTTTTAACGGATGTAAACATCTTCACCCAGTTGATTCATCAACTGCAAAGCTGCTCGAAAGTTTTTTGAAAGTTTGGGTCAGATTTTCGTTTAATAATTCATTGAAGTTCATTGTCTTCGGTTTTTTTTTGGTCCTGCATGTCGTTCTTCGTCGTTGGTATTAAAATGTCCACTTTAAAACCGTTGACACCGAAACCTATAAATGCGATATGATGGAGCAGCGTCCCCATAAGATTCTGAAGGTCCTTGCTGGGGTTCGGCGTTAGATTTCTTCAAGCCGAACAACAAAAGTAATTAACTTCGAAAATGCAAATTTTGAACGTTTCATGATTAATATCTGTATACACCGAATAACTTAATAGCACTAAATGAAAAACTGTTATTTTACGTAGGGAAAAGGCAAAATCATCAAATTCAATCATTTCTTCATCATTTCTACCTGTAAAATTCACTGATCAAAATTTTTGCAAACACCTACTACTTTAAGGGATCTCTAAACGTTCCTTTCGGATGTTGCAAGCATTATGATAATTTTATTATACTCTTCATCTTTCAGTGGTGGGTATTAAAAGCATATAATCGATTTTTTGAAATTTTCTGGTATCGAAACCGTGTTCATCAAATTTGGGCGAATTGTATCAAAACTGTGCTTTACAAACTCCGTGTTAAGCGGAGGACTCCTGTACTTAAGCAAAAAAAAACAAAGCAGTGCTTAACTAATTTAATTACATAACATACATTTTTTTTTTTTTTTGTCTACAGCAGCTTTTCTTCGACGGTAATAAAAACAACAATAATACGTAATATTTGCGGTCGACATGCAACCTCATGATTTATGTTATAAAAGATTTTACCGAAACAAACAACACCGAATGCGGTAGAAACTAACTGAGTTAAGCAAGTGGGTGATAAATATTTATTTACAACTTTGGAATTTTTTTTTTTTTGATTACCTGATTGTGGTTTTTTTTTGAACAATTTTGTTCAAGTGTTTATATGTTATGCATAAAGCATATAATATGTATACAATTTCATCTGTCATTTATTTAATGATTTTAAAGTATGTAACAAATTCTAAAAAAAAAAAAATTTCTAAAATAAAAAATAATTATATCCAAGGCTGCCTATGATAGAGAGAAAAATATGGAAATAATTTCAAGGCCTACGGGTATAAACTTGACTTGAAAAAAAAAAAAAATATATATATATATATACATATATATATATATATAGAACTATATATAAACATAAAAACTGCATTAAAATAAAAACAACACTAAACCACAAGCATTGTATACAAAGCAGCAATGAGAAAAAAGAAAAAAAAAAAACTTGCTTGATAGGATAGAAAGCCAACTGACCAAGTGACCGTCTCTCACTCGGGTAAGTATTAACATCAACACTATGACCGCCATCACGAACCGATTGCCACTATATACTATTAGAGTTTCTTTTTTTTTTTTTTGCATTATTTAGCAGATGTTTGATGCCTGACTGAGTGTGTGTTTGTTTGTCTTGCGTTCTTTACGCTCATGTAATAGCCCTCAATCGTATAGAAAAACCTTTAAGCCTTGGGTCATGATTTTAATGAGTGAATTATAAGTAAAAAAAAAAAAATAAAAAATAAAAAAAATATAGTTAACAGCAGCCAACTATTGCTTGCTTTTAAAAGGCTACGGAAAAATATTGTAAAATTTTATAATTTACTTGAAAATATCTGCAAAATAACAACCGCAAGAGGAAAAGGTAAGTTTCTAAAGATTATAATAAATGAATACAAAACACACCCATTTTCTGTGGCTACAGAAAATAACAAAAATAATAATAATAAAAGATGACCAGACAGACAGACAGACAGACTCTCAAACTTAAAGGATTTTTAAAAGCAAAAAAAAAATATTAAGAAAAGATATTTTCCGAGCGGTCAAAGTGCTATGCTATGCTATTGCGACATACAAGAAAGAGCCTACATATTAAAGTGAAATTTGAAAAAAAAAAAAATTATCTGCACATTTAAGGCACACGATAATAATGATAATAATAACAATGATGATGATGCTGATGATGATGACCGCGGTCATCAATGAACAATAATTACCTTTTGTTGTTTAAGGCAATAATAACAAAAGAAAGCAAAAAGAAATTCTCATGTTTCGTAGCCATGTTATATAGATGATGATCAAGCAGATGATGTAGAAGCAGACAGCAGCCAAAAGAATTTAGGACACAATCTAGCATGCTTGATTAGCTTTTAAATACAATGAATTTACGCATGAGCAGCAAAAGCAGCTACACAGCACCAGCACCAGCAGCAGCAATAGCAGCATAACAGCAGCATAACAGCAGCATCCCCAACTGTATTCAACAACAACAACAACAAAACGGGGCATTACATTAAAGTATACGAAAAGGTTAAAACAAAAAGGTCAACGAGAATCTAAAAAATGTCATCTTTTCTCTTAAATGTTATGCTTGGAGAAAATGAAAAGCAAACGAAAAAAAAAAAAACAGAAACGAACCCAAAGATGATGAAGACGACATTTTAAAACCATATTTAGAAAAGAAAATGTAAAAATTATATTTTTTGAAAAATTCTTAAAAAATATTCCGTTGCTTTACACTTAATTGGCGATAAATACATGTATCGATTATTCTTTTTATTAATGGTGAAATTTTTACTCTTCTTCCATTCATAGAACCGCTATAATAATTTATATATATATATATATATATATATATATATATATATGATCAGAAATGTATCGGGAATTTATATAAGTAGAACAAAATTTTTCAATTTATTATGACGTCTAAGCATCGAAGCGCTTGCTGTAGGCATTTTATAAGTTGTTTTAATAGCTTCTCTCTCTCTCTCTCTCTCTCTCTCTCTCTCTCTCTTCCTCCACAACAAAAGTAAGTTGTCAATTGGATTAGTGTTTTATTCAATTCACAATGGAGGCTTTTGCATAGTGTTCTGCATTTTGGAGATCGATAGTTTATTTTCGTAATCGACGTAAACGATTTTGATTTTTTAGATTGATTGTCTTAGCTAACTGTAACTAATTTTATGTAACGCATATTACCTTAGAATATTTCTTTTTCCTTTGAATTTGTTTGGGGAGTGACCTTTATGCATGTAGCAATGGTGCCCACCACCGCCAGGTGATGGGTGAGCAAGGAAGAATTGTATTACTGTGTAAGTAAAGTAATTGTTAAACTTAAATTATATTCCTTATTCACAAAGCCGGGGGGGGGGGGGGGGGGG
>NW_024002653.1:0-2513 GCF_014805625.2 Glossina fuscipes
CACCAAGGAGAATAATCCATTTTTCTTCAAATTTTGCTTAGAAGCAAAGCTAAGCCAAAATAATTCCCGCTTTTGATAAAGCAAATCGTATAATATTTTTGTATTCGATTGGTGTTTGCTCATGTTAAACGATTGCTCAATTAGTAGTAGTGTAACAGAGTAGTGGCTTCAAAAGGTAGTGATGACGGGATGGAACGATTCTTCGATATTAAATGAAATGACTAGGGCCATCTACGGTTAGAAAACACAGCAAAGACTGATTTACATTGGATGTAACAAATGCTACGGGGAAAAGAAAGAGGGAGGCATACGATGCGCTCTGCAATTGTCCTATATTGATAAACAACCCAGCCGAGAATCAATTAAAATAATTTTGAAAGTAAATGAATTTTTTTTGCTATAGGGTTGCGTAGATTGATGGATGGAGGGGTAAATGGCCCTCTCCAAGTAATTCGTTTTATTTCCCAACGCGAAATATAAGCAACAATAATAGTATAACGCAAATGTAATAGTACAGAGTCAAGATAAATTCAGCTTATGTTACAAATAAATCCAGTTCCTCGCGTGATAAATTCAATTGTGTCAGTCAACTTTATTTCGTTGAATTTTATGGAAGGAACGGGAGGATTTGCTAGATATCCTTTTTTGTAATTGGGTAATGTTTACGAAAAAAAAAATATAATAATAATAATAATAAAAAAGGGGGGTTCGCCAAACTGTTATCGCAGTTCTGTCGCTCCGGCGTGGATCTGTTGGGCAGGGCGGCAATGAAAGGGGGGTTCGCCGAATTGTTATCGCAGTTCTGTCGCTCCGGCGCGGATCTGTTGGGCAGGGCGGCAATAAAAAGGGGGGCTCGCCAAACTGTTATCGCAGTTCTGTCGCTACGGCGTGGATCTGTTGGCCAGGGCGGCAATAAAAGGGGGGCTTCGCCAAACTGTTATCGCAGTTATGTCGCTACGGCGTGGATCTGTTGGGCAGGGCGGCAATAAAAGGGGGGGGGGGGGTTCTTGAGCGGTACGCCCACCAAATCGTGCATTTAAAACACAACAGGGGTCGACTGTTCAGGAGGGGGGAGAAGTCATTTGTTGTGGGGTCCATGAAAAGTAATCGGGGGGAAACGGAACCTCAGGTGCACACCCACGCCGTGCTCAGCTAAAGCACGGGAGTTTCTTATTATTAATACATTTATTTATAACATTTTTTTTATAAGTAATATCTTTTTTATTAACGAAATGTAATGCAAGCACTGTTCTAGGAGAACCAAGATTCGTGTTCGGTTCTGAACAATAATAAAAGAGAGTAACAATAAAATCTTTGGCTTAGAGAGCATTGCTTGCATCCCTATTAAAAGTGCACACCCCATACGAGGGTTATATATATATATACATATAAAAAAAAAAAAAAATAAAATAAAAAGAAAAACAAGAGAGACGATATAAAAGAAGCAAATTTATATAAAGATAAATAACAATATATAGATGGTCATTCAAGATAGTCAGAAAACATAGCGTCTGAAAAAAAGATTCAATTGAAATTTAAAGATTTGGAAATCTATATTCATTGAGTTACTCATATATTAGTTTGGGGAAAAAGAAATCCATTATTTTTATATGAACTTTATGACTTTATTTAACATGCTTCGGATTGTCCGATTTGGGTCAAATATGCACCGTTTTGTTGTATGATTTGTTCCCATTTTAAAGGTAACTTCAAAATGCCTCTCTCATAGAAGTCCTGGTCTCTATTTGCAAAAAACTCTAGTAGTCGATTTTCACAATCCTCCCTAGATTCCAATTTTTTATCATTAAAAAAATTTTGCAATGCAAGAAAAAGATGATAATCGGTTGGTGCCAAGTCCGGACTGTATGGCGGATGCATTAAAACTTCCCAACCAAGCTCCCGAAGTTTCTGGCGAGTCACTGTAGATGTGTGTGGCCTAGCGTTGTCCCGGTGGAACACGACACCTCTCCTGTTGGCCAATTCTGGCCGTTTCTGGTCAATCGCTATCTTCAAACGGTCCAGTTGTTGACAGTAGAGATCAGAATTTAGCGTTTAGCCATATGGAAGCAACTCATAATAAATAATCCCCTTCCAGTCCCACCAAATGCAGGGCAAAACCTTCCTGGCCGTTAGTCCTGGTTTGACCACCATTTAAGGTGCTTCTCCGCTCTTTGACCACGATCGTTTTCGCACAGGGTTATCGTATGTGATCCATTTCTCATCTCCAGTCACCATCCGTTTAAGAAATGGGTCTATCTCATTCCGTTTGGCCAAGGCTTCGCAGATGGAAATTCGATCCATCATGTTTTTTTCTGTTAATTGGTGTGGCACCCAAACATCGAGCTTCTTTTTGAATCCAGCTGTGTGTAAATGGTTTAAAACTGTTTTATGGTCGATTTTTAGCTCCTGGGCGATGTTACGACTGCTAACATGCCGGTCAACTTCGATCATTTCTCCGATTTTATCGACATTTTCGACGACCGGCCTACCTGTGCGAGGTGCATCTTTAACAT
>NW_024002655.1:0-1679 GCF_014805625.2 Glossina fuscipes
AGATTTAAGAATTTCAAGCATCAATTGGATGTACCTTTTGTGGTTTACGCTGACTTTGAATGCATTTTAGAGCCAATTAGCATTCAAAATTCAACAAACATCCAATCGGTGCAAAAGCATGTTCCATTTGCGTATAGTTATTATATCAAGTGTGCATTCGATAAGAGCTTGGATATATTTAGGATATACAGTGGGGAAAATTCAACAAAGCATTTTTTTCAAAATCTAGTCAGAGATGTTCTTGATATTTACAATAATTATTTGGGTAAAGTTAAACCTATGAACACTTTGACGCCAGCGGAAAGCGAGAGGCAAAAAACCGACACAATTTGCCACATTTGTGGGAATTTGTTTTTGCCTTTCCAAGACAGGGTAGCGGATCACTGTCATTTAACAGGTGCTTATAGAGGGCCTGCACATAATAAATGCAATTTAGAATATAAAGTTGCAACATTTGTTCCTATATTTTTCCATAATCTTGCAGCGTACGATTGTCATTTGTTTATTAGGGAACTTTCATCGATTGATGGCAGCATAAGTGTTATTCCACAAAATAAGGAATTGTATACCTCTATATCGAAGAGAATATATTTAGGCGAAAAAGAGTTTGTCGATTTGCGATTTTTAGATTCATTTAAATTTATGCCAACAAGTTTACAAAAACTGGCCGAGTATTTGTCCGATGACGATTTAATTGTTGTCCAGTCCGTTTATCCTAACATCAATGATTTCAATTTGATGAAACGCAAGGGAGTCTTTCCTTATGACTATCTGAACTCTATTGAGCGCCTGCAAGAATCTCAATTACCACCTCGTTCATGCTTTTTCAATAAATTAACCAATGAAGCATGTAGTTTAGACGATTATGAACACGCTACAAATGTCTGGAATACATTCCAATGTAGAACGCTCCAAGATTACTTGCTATTATATTTGAAAGTTGACGTTTTACTGTTATGCGATGTCTTTGAAAATTTCCGAAAAGTCTGTAAAAACATTTACAAGTTAGATCCTTGTCAATATTATACTACGCCTGGTCTGTCTTGGGATGCAATGTTGAAGACAACACAAATAGAATTGGAACTATTGACTGACATTGAAAAATATAATTTTATTGTCCGAGGTATAAGGGGCGGCATTGTTCAATGCTCCAAAAGATATTCTTTAGCAAACAATAAGTATGTAAGCGATTATGATCCTACTCAAGAATCAAATTACCTAATTTATTTAGATGTAAATAATTTGTACGGTTATGCTATGTCGCAATGTCTACCCTATAAAAATTTTGAATGGATGACAAATTTCGAAAATTTCAATTTAAATGCGATCGAAGATGACTCAGAAATAGGGTATATATTGGAAGTAGATTTAGAGTATCCAACTTCGTTACATGACTATCATAACGATCTACCGTTTTGTGCTGAAAATAAAAGAAATGCACACATGAAATGCAGCAAATTATTAACGGACTTAAATGATAAAACGCATTACGTAATACATTATCGCAACCTTCAACAATGCATTCGACATGGTATTGTTTTGAGAAAGATACATAAAATTCTTAAATTCAATCAATCGGATTGGTTGAAAAAATACATTGATTTGAATAATTATCATAGAACGTTGGCTAACAACTCTTTCGAGCAGAATTTCTTCAAATTATTAAACAATGCTGTCTA
>NW_024002656.1:0-4451 GCF_014805625.2 Glossina fuscipes
CTAAGGCGACCTATATACATGAATTTCTTCAACTTTCAACTTTATGGGCAGATTGAATGTCTATTTGATGTTGAAAAGAGAAAACTGAAAATATTAAAACAAAAAAAGGAAAAACCGACGACTTTATCTCTGACAAGCTAAGCTAAGTTCAGATGGTATAAGTAGATAACTTGTTGAGTTGAAATAAATACAATTAGGAAACAAGTTGTGAGCAGACTATACTGATTACTGATTATTGTCTTGACCGGTAATTGAATTAATAAAAATTATTTTCAAATTTCGTTGCAATTATGAGAAAAGAAAGAAAAAAATGAATGAATGAAATTTAAAGTATGATTAACAATTCATTTTCGTGATCAATAACTTACATCTAACAACTGGACAGATTCGCATCGCGAATGCTGATGCTAACGAGATGTTACAAATCATTTGACCAAACTAATTTATTTTGGTCGTCGTTTTTAACAGTAGCAACAGCAACAATAACAACAACAACAATAACAATCGATTTATATATGTTTAAGTGTATCTAACTGTAACTGTAACTGTAACTGTAACGTAACTAAAATGTAAACGAAAATGCATACGCGTTCTTCTGTTTATGTGTGTTTGTTATGTTTTTATTTTTCCCATTTCCGGTAGAAAGTACAGTTTTAACGTGAGCTGCTGACAAGTCTGCTTTTGTTCATTCCTATTGCACTTATAAAGTTGTTTTAGTGCAACTGCCGATAACAAGTGTTACTGCAGTTATTGTTATCGCAGTTGTTATTGTAGCATATTTTTTTTTTATATTTATTTATTTATTTGTTTTTTTTTGAGTGTTGTTAAAAATGTGAAACAATGCAAAAGTCCTAAATAAACAACAAATTTTTAGAGGCATTAAGTACTGCATTACAAAAAAAAACAAAACAAAAAAAAAATAAAATAAATAAATAAAAAAAATAAAAAAAATAAAAAACACGGCATCAACAACATCAGTAACAACGACCGAAAATGTTTAGTAAAATACGGCGACAAAATTTCATACCCATTGAGCATGAACAGCAAACCTTGAAAACAGCAACTGAAGCAACAACAATAAAATACACCAAAACAGCAGCAACAAAATACTTAAAATATCTTAATTTCTAAAGTTCAATGCAAGAAAAAAATGGAAAATGTAAGAGTTGAAAGAGAGAGAGAGAGAGAGAGAGAGAGATAGAGAGAAAACGAGAGCAACGTGGAAATAAAGAACAAATGACAGAAAGACATTTCCAGGGAACAAAAAAAAAAAAACAAAAAAAAAAACTAACAACTTTATCAGGCGATAAGTTGATTGGGTTTGCTGTGGCTGCTTAACTGTTCTTTATTTTTATTTTTTTTTTTTTCATTTTTTGTATGGTATGTGTATGTGTAAGCTTTTTACTCAAATAACAACGAAACAAAATGAATTTCATTCGTTGCTTTTTTTTTTTTTTGTTTTTTTCTTTATACGATGTAGTTGTGCTGAAAAACGGCCACAAAATTGTTGTATCGAACGGATGTGGCCGCTTGGTTGGCTAGATGGTAGTTGCACATTTTCAATACAGTACCAAACCCAAAACAACTTTTTGTAATATTAGACGGCAATAAGGATATATGTCAAATATCGTAGAAGAGGAAATTGAAACTACAAAAATGTAGTTTGTTCAGTATTTCATTTTTTTTTTTTTTTTTTTTTTTTGATTACTTTGTATGTGCAAGTGTGGGGGTGCAATAGCATTGATAAGAGTTTGAAGCAATGGAAAAATTTGAAGCATTTGCCAAAATTTGCAGCAATAACCGACCACTGATATTATTGAGGTCATTTCTTAAAAGGTCAATTGTAAATATTTATTTAGAGTAGAACTTATTAACAACAATAGAATATTTTTCGTTTCCATTTGACATGGCAAACATTATAATTGTTTGCCTTTCGGATTGTATGTCATGTTCATATCATCAGATTTTTTTTTAAATTTCATAGATTTGGCTGTTGACGAACTCAAATTTATTGCAAATTCAATTTTTCTATTATCTCTTTTATCATTTGCAGGGAAACTCTTCCACAGCAGCTGCCGCCACTGTTGCAGCTGCCGTACCACCGCCACCACCGCGTAACGTTTTCCCTGGAGCTGCACCACCAGCTCCAACCGTCTCATTAAAGGGGATTCCACGACCGCCAGCCATGACTAGTCCAGCGACTGCAGCTGCAGCAGCAGCCGCCGCAGCAGCGGCTGCCGGTGGCTTAGCCGGTGCTCCGTATCGCGGTGCCAGTTGGACACCTCAAGGCTATGCACCGGCTGCGCCGCAGCAGCTGCTGCCGCTGCTGTAGCGCAACAATATCGATATACAGCACCTTTACCACAACCAACTTATGCGGCCTATACACCGCATACCACAACAACACCAGCGACAGCAACGGTAAGCTTCATAATATTAAAATTCTCATTGATGTTAACATTGATATTAAAAACTACTTACGACAGATAGCTTTCCAAAGCTATCCAAATTAAATTGCACTGCTGATGAACTGCCTTTCGAACTTTCAAAGTGTACTTTACGAAATGCGAATCTCGCTTATTCCATTCCTTCTATATATCAATTATCAATTGAATTTATTACTACTGCATATACTATGTTAATTACTAACTTGTTAATCAGTTCGTTGTTGGACATGAATTAGAATGGCTGAAACGCACACACAAACCAGCTTTGTTGAGCGTTAGTTTAAAAAATAATCGACATTTCAAGCACCTCTTACTGTCACTTACACTTGTTGTAAGCAATTGCGGCCATGACAGCGGCGGCCGTGACAGCGCGGATCATGTAACACCGATTAGGCCGTAAACGGTATAAGTTGTATTATAAGCAAATAGATTTTTATTGCCGACTACAATTTGCTCCAATCTCTTGCGGTTTGGTATTTATTGGAATTTTGTCACCAAACCAAACTCAACGGTTGCCACAAATATGTCCGTCTTAACGCCTGCAGATTTTTTCAATCGAACATAAAGATTTCTTCGATTAGCCATTTACCCTACATACCACACTTACATCATTATGCGTTTTTCTAATGAATGCATGTATCTCGATTTCCGATTATGTTATGTGGTCGATCATCATATTACTTCTTAAATCGTAGCTTGCAATTTTTAGGGTGTTCGGCTTGCCAGAACTTAATTTGTCGCCAAATATTCATGATTGCGGCATCATTTTTTAAAAAAGATGTGCCCGTGAATCACTTCAGAAGTTCAAAGCGAACACGACCCCAAGAGATCAGTAAATAAATGAAACTAAGTGAGATATGTATTCCTGGGTTATTTACTACTTGGTGCTAGCATTTTGTACAAAATAGTCACTCAATGCTTACAAGTGTACAACGTCTTACTTGTTTTGTGTTTAAATAAAATTCTACCTGAAGTTTTGTTTTTCTTACAGTTCAGTACTGGCCATTGGAGCAGGCAGACTTTAGGAATGGCTTTCTTTATGAAATAGCCGAGCAGAACTGATAACTAAAACCCTTATATAACGAGGGTCACTTTAAAAGATAATTTCATTTTTTAGCTTTCGCGATAGTCGGTTCCATACATCAAAGACTACTGCTGTTCTTCTGATGTGTATAACGCATTCATGGCCTTTTAAAAAACCCTCTATAATAAAGTATATTATAACAGTAATAATAATAATAATAATAATAATAATAATAATAATAATGGAAAAGGAAAGAGAAAGAGTTGTTAAGAGACAAATAGAAAATAGAAACGGATTTTAAATGCCAAAGATTCTTCCTCAACTTGTACATAACAATGTCGATAATGATGATGATGATGATGATGATGATGATGATGACGATGATTATAACAGTAGCATGCTTTTTAGTGTTAGATGTAGAGTTTTCATGAAATATTTTTTGAAATAAAATTTACGAAAATGTGTTGATTGACTGAATGACTGACTAACTTATAGATGAACACTGTGCAAGGTACTTAACTTTCTCCCCTCCCTACATTGATTCAGTATAATCTACTCTACTATATAATGACATAAAGTACTTATGCCACTATCATCATTCGTTCTTCTTTTTATATACGCGTGTGGAAGAATTTAAAACTTCAATGGCATTTGTGCGTGTGCAGTCATGTAGATGAGTGAATATTTCCGATTTTATTGTGAATATCAAACGAAGTACGTCATACTATACCCATGCGATGCGAATGTGAATGCGAATGTGATGTAATGTAATGAAATGAAATGAAAGTCATTTTGCTTAAGTAGTTGTTTCCGCATAAAGACAAATCCTTAACGTGCAATGAGGTATAAATTTTAAATGTGTACATATATACTTGCTTATACTTATGCATATATATGTATCTGATAAAACGCATAACTTTTGTACGTTTTCTATACTAAAAGGGAAACATTTCCCTCGCACGCTGACATATATTCGATTT
>NW_024002656.1:4551-4942 GCF_014805625.2 Glossina fuscipes
ATATATATATATATATATATATATATATATATATACATATAAATATAAAAACATATTAAAAAGACCCAAGAATATTACTGTGTTCTTTATGGCCTCGTTCTTTTCCGACATCAATACCATTTTATATCTCATGCATTCTATCGTAAATACGATGAGAGATTTTAGGAGGACGATCACATAAGGATATCTTTGCGAATATATAATAGATATATGCTTTTGCCGAGATTGAAGCGTATTCACAGCAGATATGTTGTTGCTCAACTTTCTATTAAAAAAGGGTTTCTTTATTTTATCTCATAGCCCGCTTTGAATACTAGTATGAAGGGTATGGATTAATATAATGCGCATTCTGTTTTCTTTCATTTCTCTAAAGATTTCACACAAAATATTT
>NW_024002657.1:0-1043 GCF_014805625.2 Glossina fuscipes
GTTGTAAAGTCTTTGGAATTTGTTAAGGAAAACTACGATTTATTTTCGAAGTATTAATTACTATCTTCAGGCATATTTATCATAGTTTTTTTTCCAAGCATGGTTTTAATAGTCTGTATAAGCTCATATGAAATTTCATTGTCGTATTTATACAACATTTGCATTAATTCATCTTGAGCACACGTTTCATCAGCGTATATATCTTTCAGCCCATCATATTTTGCATTCTCCAATTTTAATGAAGCCAATATAAAAGAATTCTGGAGGAATTTTTGCTTTAATTCTTGCACTTTTTGCTCCTGTTCTTCTTCATCTCGTTCCGTGTTTTCTTTCATGTGATCCCAATCGCGCGGTAACAACACATATTCAGGTACCGAAAATAACTTACTATCAAAATCATTAATTTTGGATAAATGACTTTCCATAGACTTCAAAATACTTTTAATCACACAATCTTTTTCTTTAGCCAATAAATTGTTCCTCTCTTCCGAGTTTACCAAACGCTTTATAATATTATCCAATAATATATCCAAACATTTCTCCACAAAACATCGTCTTTCTAAAGAAACCTCATTTGGTGAAAATCCAAAATGTTCGAGCGTGTATCCACTTTCCATCGTTGCAATACAAAGATAAATTATAATTTCGCTGGTCGGGACATAAAAAATCAATAATATTGATTTTTAAAGTTTACTTTCAATTAGAAACAGTAAATTACTTCAAGCACTAAACTATCACTTTCTTTATGACTTTCAGTGCTTGCATAAAAATATTTATATTGTAGAGAACAGGGACGTCATTAGATCAGG
Organism: Glossina fuscipes; assembly: GCF_014805625.2. Lineage (NCBI taxonomy): Eukaryota > Metazoa > Arthropoda > Insecta > Diptera > Glossinidae > Glossina > Glossina fuscipes. Next base: position 810 of record NW_024002657.1, read on the forward strand.
TCGTGCTAACACAAAACGTAGCTGTGCGTTGACTAGTTTCATTGCGAAAATATTAGTTAAACATTATTTAACATTCATCAGTTTGTTTTATGTTTGAATTTTATAAACGCATGTAGTGTTTCGCTAATTTAATTACGACCATCGACGGAGCTTATTTGAATATAACTCTTGCTCTATTTTCGATGCACTGCATACAGAGTTGGAAAAATCGTGGCGTAATGTAAAATTCGCTTT
>NW_024002658.1:0-2219 GCF_014805625.2 Glossina fuscipes
TTTGAAAAACTATTATCTACGTAAATAAATAATAAAAGATTTTAAAGTAAGGAATTAATGAAAATAATAAAAATATTGAAATCAAGCGCAAATATTGATACGACTTTTTAGAGAAGAGAAAGCGGGAGCAAAAGATGTGAACGTTAGTTTTGTTGCCGAATGGATATAGTACTATCAACATGTGTACGTGTTACTAACAAATTAGTCTTAGAATTGGTATTTTTAACTTTATTTGTTTACACAATATCATCACTGCGCTCTCAACAATCTAGTTATTTTTAATTCCTATTATGTTATATTTCCAAGAAAGTGCAAAAAAGAAACTTCCCTAAGTGCATTGCAATTCACAGAGTGTTTAAAATCTTTCGTATATTTTCAAGGAATATTACACATTTGGTTGACTTAATTGCTTTCATTTATGACTCGCTATAACTGTCAAGCCATTTATATACAAGCACTGCATTGTATATTACATAGTAAAAAATTAATGTTCCAAGAAATAATATTAAACAACTTTTCTTTCTATTTATCGTGAAACAGATTTAAAGTTTTTTTGCATACTTAACGCTAGAGCTACAGAATTTTTGGATACGCCCCATTCTTCGGAAAAGAATCGTTTTGATCCCCATTCTCACAACCGCGAAATGAACCTTATTAATACAATTTTAATCCCAATTTACTTCCGTCTTATTTCTAATTCATTAAAATTAATTAAATTTTTTTTACGCAAAAAACTTATTGTAAAATTATTTCTTTGCCTTTGGTAATGAAAATATTTCCGCACGTATGCTTCCATACTTGCTTCTTTCAGGTTAACTTATAAAATTTTAAGAGTGTGAAAAAAAATTTGATTTAACTAGCAAAGACACCTACCATTTCTAATAAGAAAACACAGCTAACGACTTAACACAACTATGTTTAATAATTACAATTAGGACATAGTCGGATTTGAAAGCCTACTCCCTCCATATTGAACAAAGGAAAATAATTTTGTGGAAATTTCATGAGTCTATATTAAAATGTCTTCGAAACATACTAAACGAATACTAATTCTGCTTATGGGAGCTATTTCTAACGATGTTTTGAAATTTGGTATATTAGCGAAATATAGATATGGAAAAACACCCAAATTTGAGACTCTAGTGCGGTCAAACTAGAAAATGTCACGTATTATCACACGTGTCACCTATCGAATGAAGAAAAAAATTTGAAACACATCTTTCGGAAACTATTTTTAACGATTTTTTGAAATTTGGTATATTAGCGAAAAATGGATATGGAAGAATATCCAAATTTGAGACTATAGTGCAGCCAAACTAGAAAATGTCACCTATATTCACCTATATCACGTGAATCTATATAAAAACGAACTATTTTCAATGAATTTTTATATATTACATTTTTAATATTAACAGAAAAACACAAATTTACCTTTTTTCTTAACAAAGTCAAATTCGTTTTTTTCTACAAATGACGTACACGTTGTCTTGCTCTTGCAAAGAACAAAATGCTTCGGTGTTTTTTTCCTGATATGTATATAAACATATGTGTATATTCCCGTCAACATATATTAAGCTTGCAGAGAGAGAGAGAGAGAGAGAGAGATAGTTTTTATACATTGCATATATACAGTTAATAGGAACGCAACCTCGTGCAGAATACACCAGGTGCCACCTAAGAAAATATAAAATGTAACAAAATTTGCCATTATTAGGAAAAATATTTTTAATTTTTTTTTATTACTGAAAGACACAAGCGCTTTATTTTACATTTACTTATTTGTTTATATATATAAACATATAATTTATATTATAATTATTTTTATTTTGGGTACAATATCATGATTAAATCTGAAATTTTATTGATCATTATTTGTATGACCAACAATTCTGTTAGTCGTTGCTTGTTTTGACGTCATATTGTGTCAAACATTTGGAAAGTAACGAGATCGAGAATCCGTTCATTTGTGCTAGATGCACATATAAAAATGTATGTGACAACAAAAGAAGCAACAAAACTAAACATATATATCAAACATATATAATTTGTTTTTGTTACATCATTTATTTGACATCGAAGATTCTAAGCTTGTTCCTTATAAACGCTCGTTTTTCAAAAGCGTCTCGTATTAGAAAATTTATTGATTTATTGAATTGCTAAAGTGTATCTGAAAAAATACTGTATATATTAAAATGAATTACTCAAACCAAAACTTTATC
>NW_024002659.1:0-1932 GCF_014805625.2 Glossina fuscipes
CTTATTTTAAAATATACATATATAAATAGATAGATAGTAAACCTTAATATATATATATAAATCTTAATACATATGTATAGTTAGATATACCCATGTCTAGATCTTCTGACAGAACGAACACAACGAGAATATTTGAAATCGGAAAATATAAGAATAGTACACTTGAATAATTTAGGCTGTTTGGAATTGTAAGGAAGGACTAGAAAAGATTGCCCGATGGAACGCTCTCTCTTACTATCATACTAACCTATTAACACTCAGCCGTCTGTACATGGCAGGCAAAAATTCGAGGGAAGAAGTAAGCGAATGTACGAAAGAAAAATCCTTACCTTTTTACTTTTTAAAAAGCTTCAAAAGTGTAAATAGGTTTGTACAATCACTAAAAGCCCCTTTAAAGTCAGAAAAGAGACTTCAGCAACCACAGATTCTTAGCTTCTAATCTATTATGGCATTGTAAGTATAGGAGTAGTGGACGGGTTCATTTTGGAAGCTTACGTTTTCATAACCCTTCTATGTCTCGATTGCAAGACGCATCTTACCGTACACCGATTATTCGTTTCGCATCCAGATATAGAGAATATATTAGTTGTTCCATCGTCTACCTAGCACATTTGGAAGGCTTACGCTAACATGATCACTTTATTCCTTTTGATTTGTTGTTAAGACCGAAACCATGTTGACTCTTAGTCTGCTTTTCCAATCCAATTTACTTGTAAGACGTAGGATTTCAAATGTGTGCCATTTCTTTCGATTGGCAGTTTAGGTTGGCCGTACCTGCAATATAAAATAACGATTTGAACGAAAAACGGAAACGCAAGTCGAAATTAAACCGTGGTTTATTTCTCAATGGAAAAAATATAATACACCTTATGTGCACGAAAATTGTGTGAAAATTTGCGATAATGATAGTCAGACTATTTAAACATTTAAATATTAATTTATAAATACATGACATTATGCACACAGGCATCCAAAATCCGCAGGGAGAAATGTTGATTATAGTACATTTGATTTATTAGTTGATGAGAATATTTAAAATGATGGAATATTTGCAATGCTTATATAATGCATTTAACTATGCATTTAGTTGCATGAAATTGTTTACGGTTACGGTGAAAATTATCATAACCATAAAATGCATCTAAACATATGTTATTTTCCTAACGTTTTCATTTTTTATTCGAAAAAAGATTTTTGTTCAAATGGAAGGTCACCCTACAATAAATTAAAAAGGGAAGTCCTTGGAGTAATAATGAGAAAGTTTTCCCAAGAGTAAGAGTTTAGGAAAAGTTAAATATTACAACAAAATAACCCAATTTTTTCTGATGAATAAAAACGTAACGAAAAAGTTATGGATATGAGCATGAAAACTCTGCGGTTTCAACATCATTTTGCGCCAATAGCGATGAAGGAGTCTTTATTTAATCGCTGCTAACCGCCTATTCCTTGGTAATTGCTTCCATTAAAGGTTGAAATTTTTCTTTGTTTCGCTTTCACAAAAAAACGAATCAGGTGTCTCCCGCTTGCAACGTCAACACACAATAATTGGTGTTATATTTTATTCTTTATTTTTTGATAATTCAATTTTCGATCGAAATTGTAAGGAAATCTGAAGTAAAAAGCCAACGTGTTCTTCGCCGCAAATCTTGGATATTTGGCACTAAACTTAATTCCGTGAAGAGTGTTTAACAGTACTATGTTGTGTATAAACTTAGATTATTATCTTCCTCTTTTCGATATAGCGCGCACACTGACCAATGAAATTTGATAATTTGGAAAGTTTCGACTTTTACGCTATGAAATTTATAATTTACAAGTTACAAAATTGTTTTTGCGGCAAATCATTGACAGCCACCACCACACACCAAATCATATATGTGGTAAAGTATAGAGAGCTTTAACGTATACTCTTCATCACGTGTGGTACACATT
>NW_024002660.1:0-20157 GCF_014805625.2 Glossina fuscipes
TTAACACCAAAAGAGCGGGAAATTTTTAAGGGAATGTTCAATTCCTTTGCGATGCACAAACAATGGTCAATTGCAGATGGTGACTTTGGAATTTTCTTCGCAATAATAATCTTTCTTACGTCATCACCGAGAATGGATTTGTTTGAATTAAGAAGCTTAGGGACTATTTTAGCTTTTAACTCATACAGTCTATTTTCTAAAGTTGGGAGACCAGTTTCAATTATAATATTATATATGGGCGTCGTCCGAAAAGCATAACAACTTGCTCTAACGGCTTGGTGATAGACCGGTTTAAGGGTGTTGATATTAGATTTGCAGCTATTGCCATAAATTATCAAACCATAGTCAATCTTGCTGAACACAAGCATTTTGGTAAGATAAGCGATAGTGTTAATATGCGCATGGCTTCTCCACGCAACCTACTGTATGAAATTTACCCTTGTTAAAAGGGAGTTTTTTAAACGAAGGCAGTGTGCTTTCCAACGATAATTGTTTGAAAACGTGAGCCCGAGAACATGGAGCGTCTGCACATTTAGTACTGGTAAGCCGTTAATATGCATCAGTAGGTTTCCTGCATCGCACATGTGTTTTCGACAAATGTGCATTTTTTTTGATTTTTGTATAGAGATTATACCTCCTGACGAGTTTGCCCATGTGGAGATCTCACATGCAATAGATTCGAGGATGTTGATTGCTTTCGTGTTGTCTTTTTCTTTTGTAAAAATGTATACATCGTCCGCGTAGAGACAATGTTCCACTCTTGGTACACGGCAAAGAATTTCGCTAATTTCGTTGAAAGCGATCTGGAAAAGCGTGACAGAGAGAGGAGATCCTTGCGGAATGCCATTCTTTAGCGGAAAGGAATCAGAAAGATGATTGTTGATTCTAACTTTGAATCGCCGATGCGACATGAATGATTTGATGTAGTTGAAGAATTTGGGTCCAACATTCCATGATTTCAAGAGTCTTAAGATAACATGAAGACCAATTCTGTCAAATGCTTTTTCGAAATCAATTGAGAGAATTGTTACGTGATTTCGTTCGGAAATTGCTTTGCTTGTGAAATAATCAATATGTAACAGAGCGTCGATGCATCCTCTACCCCGCTTGAAACCAACTTGTTGCTTTGTTATCAGGTTCTTGGATTCAAGAAACCAAGATAATCTAGATGCCATAATCTTATCTAAAACCTTAGAGAGGCAAGATAAAAGAGAAATTGGGCGATAATCAGATACGATGGAGACATTTTTTTTACTTTGGAATTGGAACAACTGTTGCCATTTTCCACATGTAGGGTATATGGCCAGTCATAAATACCGTATTATATAGGTCCAGTAATTTCTTTTTACTAGACTTAGGCATAGCAATGACCATTTGGTGTGAGATGCGGTCTAGACCATGTGTCTTCCCCTTCAAATTGGAGAGACAACTTCCAAGTTCTGAGGTAGATACGCAATTTTCCAGGAACATGGCACATCTATCGATATTATCGTTTAAAAGAGGTGTTGGATTGAGGAATAGAAAGATGAGCAGCCGTGCGAATCGCTTTGGACATAATAGCAGCATCATGGTTGCAGTTCCTGTTAAATGGCTTTGAATTCAAAAATGACTCCACCTGTTTGGAGTAATTGATCCAAACCGCTTTATCTAGGAAAAATTTGGCCTGTGGTCACTATCATGTAGATCATCAGAAATAGACCAGGAAACCAAAGGAAGAAGTGAGGGAGAGCAACATGTTAAATCAATATGTGAAAAAGTATGATGAGTTGAGAAGTGCGTTGGTTTTCCATCATTTAAAACGCAAAGGTTGCTTTGAAAAAAGGCCTTTTCTAAAACAGTACCGCGAGTGTTGTTCACTGTTGAGCCCCAGATGGTATTTCAGCTGTTGAAATCGCCGCATATAATTAATGGGGGGGAAAGTACGGAGAATAAACTGTAGAGTTCTTGCTGAGAAAACGATTGCGAAGGTGGAATATAGAGCGAAAGCACTGTAAATTTTATATTTAACATTATTTGTATCGCTACGGCTTGTATATTTGAGCTTAAATTTATGCGTTTGTGAGGTATACTTGATTTTATAAAAACACCTACTCCTTGTTTGGAATATGAATTTTGATCAGCATTCGTGAAGTATCCAGTATATGATTTGGGTTGAATAGGATTAAAAGAGCTTCTACAATGGGTTTCTTGAAGCGATAAAAAGGTTGGATTAAAACCATTTATGAGTGTACGGAGTTCATCAAAATTATCAATAAGTCCCTTAATGTTCCATTGTAATATTTTAAAAACTTTATTTAATTGTAATGACATGTAAGCAGAGTGGAGGGAGGGTTAAGTTGACATGTCAGCGTCTCCGCCGAGAAGGTCGCTATAGGAATTTTTTGTGAATGATTTATTCTTACCAGCAGAATAATCTGTATTTAGGTGATTTGGTACATTTGAAGCGCAACGGGTTGGCGCACGTGAATAATTTGAAATTGAAGGTTGCTTGAGGGATGAAAGAATGGATTCATTAACACTTGTGATTTGTTGAGTAAAGTTGAGAGCTGGAGATTCTGAAGAATTTGGTATATTAGATTTTAGCAAATGTGTTGTTGTTTTAATTTTTTCAATATTTGCAGTTGCTTTGGTTTTCGAAGGTTGATTAATGGATGAAAGAATGGATTCATTACCACTTGTGATATGTTGAGTAAAGTTGAGAGCTGGAGATTCTGGAGAATTTGGTATATTAGATTTTAGCATATATGTTGTTGTTTGGATTTTTTCAATATTTGCAGTTGCTTTGGTTTTTTCAATATTATCTTTGGCAAGTGATGTAACTGGTTTCGCAATATAATTTTTGGTTAATGGTGGAACAGGTTTTTCATTGGAAGCAGTTGCAGTTAAAGTCTTACTAGGCTCTATTTGCGAGGCAACAGCAGCATAGGTATTACTTTTGCCAATTCCATGGGCTACAGATGGATTTCTTTCCCGGTATGTGCGTCGCGCTTCGCCCATGCTACAGTAATTTTCTGTTTTGATTTTTAATATTTCACGCATCTGTACAAAACGTGGGCATTGTTTGTCTAACGCTGAGTGTTGATCATTGCAATTTATGCAGAAACTACGGGTACAGCTTTCAGTATGTGGAGGATGACCACAGTTAGCACAAGATGCAGCATTAGTGCATCTTTTTGCCGTATGACCCAGGTGTTGGCAGTTTTTACACCTCATAGGATTTGGGATGTATAGTTCTACTTTACTTTTATACCACGCCACATCAACTGTTCGCGGTAATCGATAGCGATCAAAAGTTAAAATAATCCTTCCTGTAAGAGAGCGTGTTTTTCCGCCATCATTCAGTTTGGTTAATTTATATGCTTCAGTCACTCCTTGAATGCCCATTTCGCGAACAATTTCATCTTCCGGCACATGCTTTAAGCAAGGGGCATAAATTACGCCTCGAACCGAGTTAAGTTTCTCATGCAGTTTAGCTGAAATAGCACATAGATTAGCTAAGGAATTGGCCTTTATTAGTTTTTCGGTTGCGCGCGGGTTCCCAGCGAGGACCAGTAAATTCCCGTCGCGTAGAATCGAGATCGAGTCGATGTATGTTGTAATGCTATCTAGAGCTTTTTTTATAGCAAAAGGGCTAATTTGGGAAATTGTTATTCGAGCATCGGTTGAACAAATAACAATATATTTTTTATCAATAGAGATTGTATCGCTGATCGGCAACACCGGAAAATTTGATTTTTTACTTTTTTTTCTTTGGGGGGATGTATCACTTAATAGATAAAATCTATTCGGGTTTTTGTCTGGCGGCCCCGGGGCCATTATGCGTTATTGTTGTCTATTTATTATTATTTTTGAAATAACCACTCACTTGAAAAGGTTTGGGAACTGTGCAAGAAGGTTGGGAACTACTAAAGAAAAGTGTCAAATGTTTTCAATTTTTTTTTTTTTTTACTTTGTTTTTTTGTTTTCTATTTTTGATTATATATAGACGAAACAAAAGCACATACGCGATATCCGCATTAACCAGTTTTAGCAATAACACTGAAAAGACAGAAGTTAAATACACAAAAACACCGAAAACACCGAAACAATTGAAAAAACGCAGACGAATAGAAAACACGCACTACACTGAACACAAGGCGACTCGTCTATGCGTGTGCTTTTTATAATTGAAATTGTGTAACAAATTCCTCGGAATTTCTGCTAGATAGAAAAAATAATTTCTAACTGATCACATCTATCTCGATTTGCAAACAAAACAAAAGCAAAAAAATGTTGGCTCCCATTCAGTATTTGCTCTCAAAAAAACGTATAATATTTACAAGCCGTTCGCCTAGACGGCATTGGATGGCCAATGGATAGCAAGACAAATGGAATTACATGCTGATAAACCGCCTATTAGAGAAGGAGCAATTTAAACATTTTTGTGGCGGCAGTTTGTTAAATAACAAGTGGATTTTAACATCTGCCCATTATCGAAACGAGGAATTTAACAGAAAGTAAGATATAAATAATATATAATATATCGCGACGATATTAAAACAAAAAAAAAAATATATAAAAATTTAAATGTTTTTTTTTAGCATTTAATTAGTTATGAATGTGCGTTCCCGTGTGTATTTAAGTGATTGTTCGAATCAAAAACTCTTTTGTATGGAATTTGTATTTTCTCAATTATATAGAATTTGTATACGGAAATTATTGAGTACGAATGTATATACACATTAATCTCGCATCGATGAGGCTTTTTTATAAAGACCTGTTGAATGATTGAGAACGAATATGCGTTTATTCTCTAAAGGGGCACAATACATGTAAAATTCTTGATAATTGTATACGCTTATTCTCAAAGGAGCACAATACATGCAAAGAAATTTATTCAAAAAAACATTCAGGCATTTTGTGAAAAGTGAAATAATGCATAGTATAAACCAATATTGCAAAATTCATAACGTAAAAAAATATGTATATTAGTGTAAACATAAATTAAATAAATAATTCCTAAACTTGTAATAAGTTTCCTTTATTTTCTCTTGTGCGTTGTTTTCTTTTCGTTTTATTTATATGTATACACAAGCAAATCCATATAATTTATTAATTCCCATAAAGTTTTGTAAAAACTCGCGTTTGTGGGTATTAAATACGCAAATGTCGCCTTGTTTTTAGATCTAGGCAATAATTGTTGAATGGTAGATTGAAAACCACTGCAACATTTCTATGCAAAATTCAGAAGGTTTTATATACAAATGCCTGCGCTTGTTGTTTTGTTCGGTTTGTTATTTTCACGCTGAATAAATAATTTAAAGGTTTTGCCTAAATAAAATGTGAGCTTAAAGTGGGTTTGCAAAAATATAACATTGAACTTTAAATGTATTTTTCCTTGTTTTTTAACACAAGCAAAGCAAAAAAAAAAGAGAAAAGTAGAGAGAAATTTAATAAGCATTAGAAATGGCATCAAACCGTAAAGAAATAGTAACAATCGACACAAACGTGCCGATCATCGATTTGGTGGATTGTGACAATGTTGTGCAGGAAAATTCGCGTATGGTCGCAGGTCCACCACCCGTGACCATGCCTTTCTAAAACAAAAGTAATAATGTTGGAATGTATCTTTTAAATTTCATTGAACTGTCTGAGACGAATTTGTGGAAACGAAGTTCATTACAAAGACTGCAGCCGTTCTTGGGAAATTTGAAAATCTCTATTGTTTCGGCGAGAATAAAGGTGTAGTAGAATTTAAAAAGGTTGAGACAAGGGCAACAAAGCCTCCTGCAAAGTCAGCAGTAACAGTTAGCATGAAACCCACGTCAACACCCAGTCTCAAGCCTACGTCGTGTCAACATGCTCAACAGTTACGACAACAACAATTAATTTATGTACAACGCAAAGTATTAATTCTAAACGTTTAAAATAATTCCTTCAAAAGATTGGTCCAAACATCTCGATGACTGATTCACCTTTGGGTTTGATACCCATGCTATCCGCCTTATTAGTTTGTGACATTGAGCTATTGGTTCTTGAAAGTATGCAATGTCTCGATCGTGTTAAGATAATTTTCAAAGGCATTGCGGGACTACAGATTTTTGATATGTCGGGAAAACTGCTGAAATCTATAAGTAGAGTCTGCATAAATTTTGAAAGGGCAGAAGGGCCTATAAAATTTATCAGATTGAATTATTTCATTGATTGTCATTAATTTAGTAAACAACTTACTTTTATTATCTTTTTGTGGTGAAGCGATGGAAGTCTCCTGTAAAAATAATTTTTAAAATGATTAATGCAAATATATATTGGAATCAAAATAATATTATTAATTAACGTTCACTTTGCCGGAAAAAGCTTTATTTTCCTCAGAAACATCACTAGTCGTGGTAGCACTTGTAGTAGTGGTAATTGAAGTCAACGCTGCGGTCTCAATAGTTTTAATATTTTGACCGATTCTACGATAATCTACGTCACTTGATGACAAGGATTTAAACTACAAAAAAAATATTTTATTTTAAACTATATTATAATTAATTTATTTTTTGAAAAATTTACCTCATCTGCCGACGCTGATAACCAAGACTTTTTATCAAGATCATTTGCTCCCGGTGAACCGGTTAATGATATTAAATTCCAATGATCAATATCCAATTGACGGGATTTCTCTGATTTTTAAAATCAAATTATTATATATATATTAATCTCAAAATAAAACTATAGAAACCTTTGCTAAGCCCCAATTTTCCAAATGGTGGTAAATGCAGCTGACGACGATCAACATCTTGTGTTGCTCCCAGTGAGCTATTATGTTCGGAATACTCTAAAGGAGCCGCAGCACTGTTTAGCGGTTCTCTGTCAAAATGCGGCGGTGAAACTGGTGTATCTATCGGACCAGGGAACGGGCAAAAGTCCTCACAAGCGGCACTCAAGCAGGGACACTCTCATCGAAAACCAGTAAATTGAAAAGAAAAGATAAGTAACAAAATGCCTTGGTAGTTGCGAAACAACAAAAACGCTTGCTTTTGTTCTATAAAACCTATGTTAAGAATAGAGACGAAAAAATGGAAAAAATAAATAAAATGACAGAAAATATTATTCAGAGAAAATCCATTGTTCTTATATACTGAAATCTACATAAAGAGAAGTGCGTGTGACAATACTTTACAACAAAGCAATAATAGGGAATAATCGAAAAAAGGGTACCTACACATGAATATCTGTAATCGGTAAAAAGTTTGTATTTGTCAAAGCTAGCTTAGTCTGCTGTTAGTTGTGGTTTTATCATGGAAAACTAAAAACAACTGAAGAAACTAACAAAATCTCGCGACAGTTACTCGCATTAGGTTGCTTGCTACGACCAAACAAAAAAAAGGCGTGCATTTGATAGCCAATAAAGGATAATTAAATGCGAGTACCGCAAGGAATTTGGTCGAAAACCACTGCACTAACAAACGAAAACGAAAAACAAGAAAAAAAACGAAGACGAATTGATGAACACTGCAATTCCTCTAGGAACTGCTGATGAAAAAAAAAAGGGAATACAAAGCCGCAAAATATTGAGAATGTTGAGCTGCCACGCCCATAGCAGCCCCGTTGGGTCCGCGGAATACAATTGGGACATTGATCTGCCCCCCCGACATGTAGAATGTTTTAGCCGCTGAATTTATAACCTTGCATCAAATTATTTAAAGATATAAAAATTCGTAAAGTATTTAGAGATCTCAATTACAACCGTGCAATAATATATTTTATTTTTTTTCAGACGAAGGAACATATTGTCGCTACTGTTGGCACAAACCGAAGATTATATAGAGTATTCGCGTGGCGGCAAAGGAATGGAAAAACCAAAAACTCGAAATATATATGAGGATATTTATCTTAGTAATATCTTAGTAATATATAAACTGGGATTATCAGGGTAAAATGAAAATCTCATATTAATCTCATGTTAACTCTTATATGTTCATACAAGTGCTTGAAATATAATATATAATCTTTTTTATATAAAGGTATAAAAAATATGCATTCTTCTCCCCTTGTACGTCTCCTCAATAGTTTTATACAATTTTTATAGGCGCGGCATTCGATTTTACCCTATTTTCAAAAATAAAATGATAATTCTTTCCATATATTCATATTATCGAACGCATTAGCTAAGTTTGGCAACCCTAAATTGTATGAGCAAGAGGAAGAATTGTCAAAACTTTATCCAGCTGTGCATAAAAGTGTAACCAACTGTCAAAAGAAAAATACACTTTTTAAGTGTATTCAAAGTGAAAACACTTAAAAAATAAAATTCAATTTTATCGAAAATGAAAAAAACCTTTTTTTTCAAATATTGAAATGATCTTAAATGAAATAAATTCACATATTAATTTGGATATTGATTTGTTTTTCATTACTCCTTCGGTTGCTGCGCCGTTTGGAGTTTTTGGGCCGATTGGATGGCGTGTTAGGGTTATTTTCTCTGCAGCGCCTTAGCCTTTCAATCTTGTGGCGTAAATCATAACTTTTTAGTTGTGACGGGGCTCCCCGTTTCTTCCCCCGTCGCCTGTTTCTCTTTCTTTTTTGCGGTGTATGATTTGCGGCGCCAGGCCGCCCCAAACGCCGCAAATATTCGGCTTGGCGGGCATACCGCCGCAAAGTCGTCCTTATGAGGTTTATTAATTGAAGATAAGACTTACGTGGTAAATGTTTTTTTCATAATCTTTGATTTGTTTTCGAGAAAATTCGTGAAATTCCGTGTGCACATTGACCACCTGGAAGTTGTGTGGTACCTCCATGCCGGCTTCCTGAGTATCTATAATTATTTGACGGCGTTTAAGTATGTGCGTTAGTTCAGACGAATCACTTAGCGGGGCTTTGTTGAAAAATTTTGGAAATTGCAATCTTTTTCTCTAAGACGAATTTTTATAATAAGGCGTTATATTTTCGGCGGATTATTCTTAATAGCGTTCGCCTTGGGTCAAAGGACGTCAATGTACCAAGCTCCATCAAAACATCTTTAAAATTGCGACTTGTATGTTGAACACCACAACCCTCGGACAGACATCAGAAGGACAGACAGATGAGTTCAGATCGATTCAGAAAATGAATAAAAGTTAGATCTATTTTAAGCCCTTCCGGGTGTTACATAGTTTTGCAAGAACTTAATTTACTGTGTATAAAAGGCCGTGTAGGATACAAAAAACAAACGTTCGAGTTCTCAATTGTCAACAAATACAGATTCGCTCCTTGAATTACTCTCAATTGTAAAGAAATGCAGACTAACTTTTTCAATATTTTCTCAGATGTGACCAAATTCGGTCTCGATTTTTTAATTGGTATCAATTTTAAACAAATACGGACTCCCTCCTCCAATTATTCTTAATTGCAAACAAATGGAGACCAGCTTTTTCAATATTTTCCAATAAAACGTTTGTGAGGCATTGAAACAAACCAATGACTCATTATAATTGCCAAGCAAAACGTGCAATGGAATTATATGGCATGCTACGCTAGAGTTAATATTGCCTAAAGTAAAAGATCGCTCAACTGATGAGTTGGAAATACGTGGTATTAATATAAAAGAATTTCTATTCGAGCTTGAAAATTGTAAACGTTCCAGCAAAGCGTATTGTACGGTTAATAATAGTTTGAACCATATCATAGTTATACCTTGGGCACTCTGAAAAGACTTCAGTATAATATGTAACATACGTCGTGAGGAGCGAATGTAGAATAGTATGTTTAACATGTAGAGGCAGGTATATGTTTAGATTGTGCCGTTTTCAGAACGTAAAGCAAACTTATAATTCTCATAATTCTTTTATTTATGTATAAAATAATTTATTATCTTAAAAAAATAATGGTAACTAAATATTAAAAAATAATAGTATAATAAAGTTAAAATATAAATTGTTACAATCAAAATTAATAGAAGTTATAAGCAAAGTGAGGAGCAGTAACTTAAAGATATTCAACATCAACTTCATAACAACTTGTTCCTTTGCATTCTAACGTATCAATATAGTTCATTAATCTCCGGAACAATTTCAAACACACATAATGGTGAACGTGTTAACATTGTACATCGATATTGTGCATAAGTAATTGTGCACTTACTTAAAGTATTTGTTTCCTAAATTATTACTCTTTACAACCAAACCAGAAAAGTCGGCAAAGGCATAACATTTATCGGTCGAGCACATACATATGAATATCGCAAAACTGGGCTGTGAGACAGATGAACAGGAGAAAAGGTTAAATTTTTATGTACTATAATATTGGATAAGCGTTGTCAACTTTTCCCATTTTTGTACACGTGTTACAGCATCATCCAAGGAACATGCGTTCAAACTTTTGCGCACCTACATGCTATAGTTTATGATTAATGAGCAAAAAAATAATTTTTTATTCCTTTTGAAAAAATGAGAGTTTCTCAGCTTACGTGATGGCGCTTGGGCGTGTCCTTCGACCGATTTGGTCCATTTTCAACACGACCCTGCGTGCAATAACTTCCAATGTTTCTGCCAAATTTGAAATTTGACATTACACACGCGGTCAGACACACCGACGGACAGACGGACGTGCTCAAATCGTGTGAGAATTTGGTGCTGATCAAGAATATATATACTTTGTGGGGTATCTGAATATACGCCTCATCCTTCGCTGAAGGATATAATAAGGGTTTGCAATTTTAAAACTAGGCGTGAGCTCGGTGGAGAATCCTATGGTAATTGATAGAATCAAAATTTTCCGAATTTTAATGAGACCGTTTTTATGATCACATTGCGACTACACTTATTAACTGTGCATTTGTAAAAGGAAGAAGTGTAACGCCTTCTAATCGAACTTCGTTTTAAAAACGAAATCTAAACGAAATAGCTACGTACTTATGAATAATGAACAAATGAACAGGAATGCTTACTATGAACTATTGAACTCTTGGAAATTCTTCTTTTTCTAGATTACGACAAGCCAACTACAATTAATTCACTGCAGAAAGTCTTTCAAAGAGAATGCTTTACATTATTCTTATCGTCGAATGTATGTATATGTTTAGATACTTTATTCAATTATTTAAGTTTGAATGTTTAAATAAGAATAATAATAGGAAAACACTAGCTTATTTTCTCTTCTTGTTCCCGTTTTAGTATTCCACGAAGCAATCATGTTCCGGACCAGAAAACGTTCAATGTGAACACTGTTTGCTATTTTCATACGTTCTGCCTTTACAATCGCGTTAATTGCAAAAAAAGTGTTAAGTGGCAACATTGCAAGAAAATAAAACAATTATTGCAAATTGTTCGGTATTGCTGCAAAATATTAAACAATACAAAGTAGTTTATAGACTCAGTCATATTTGCCTGATCTAGTACATGTTTATTCCATATCCGAAAAAAAGATGAGTATAGTCTTCAAATTCATATATTAAATATGGCCGATCGATTAACTCAATTGCAAGACACTGTCAATTTGGTTTGTATTCATTTTCACCAAATTGTATGAGAATTTCTAAATAATTCCTTAACTTTTCTTTAGCAAGCAGAAAATTTTTGCAACGCCATTGGCATAATACAACAAACATCCTTTCCAAGCAAATTTCCAAATTTCGATCGAACTGGATCGCAAACTCCGATACAGAATCCGCAGCAAGAAGATTATGCTCAATTATTTGCCCAATTGATTTCACGATCCGCCAAAGACATTGACACATTAATTGAATCGCTTCCAAACGAAGACAGCTCTACAGAATTACAAAATCAAAGTCTGAAACGTTTAGAAATAGAAAATCAAGAAGCGGCCGAACGCTTAGAAGAAATAGTGCTAAAAGGTGAAGTGCTTTTAGGTAAGATACAAAATGCTTTAGAGGATATAGCACAAGCTCAATTGAATATGCAAATAACAATGAAAAATAACATGAAATAAATGTTTTAAATGAATATATTTTATTATATATTAGAAAACATTTACATCTATGTCAAATTAATGTTGTGGGCCAACTTTCATCAAAAAAATATAAAAAAATTATTAGAAGGGTTGTATGGGAGGGCGCTCAAAAAGTTAACCCATCTTAATCAAGATTTTCACATCAACTTAGAACATCGAAATACTATTATTTTTCGTCAAGACATTCCTTAAAATTCCTCTTTTTCATGTAACTGCTTTTTTAACGCCATTATATGGGGAACGGCTGCGAAAGTTGCCCAACCCAAACAATATCCAACAGAGTTCTTTTCTGAAAATTGCAGTCTGTAAATTGGAGATACGCCGAAGAGAAAAGAATTCATTGTGTAAGTTCTTTTATCGCCTAATGATTGGTTAAGCGAAGAAGGAGACGAACAAAATCGTTCTTTCGAAATCACATGTCGTGAATTTGCTGTTAAAACACCGTCATTTCGTCATTTTTGGTTAATAAACCCCCAAAAGTTATCAAAGTAAAGAAATTAACGAAAAGAAGAGGAAGAAGAAAAGTACACAAACAAATAAATAAAGCATCGGCATAAATTTGAGACCGATATTTCTCTATAAAAATAAATCTTCTAGTAGAAATATAATATTCGAACTCTGACAAATATTAGTTAATGCCAGCGGGGTATATTAACCCCAAATATATAACGCGAAATATATCCGGCATACTCTGAAACACGCACATGAACATATGTTAAGCGAACAGCAGATAGAACAGAAAAGGGTGCCGAACGAACCGGTGCGATAAAAGGAACGAAACGAAAAGTCTACTTAATTTTAAAAAATGATACGAAAAAATAAACAAGGAAGTCAGGGCCTAGTGAAAGAACATATTAAAGTCTCATGTTTAAGGATTACGTTGGCGGGTAATTGAAAACGATCTGAAGTGCAACCTATGGAAACCTATATTGTTTATGTTACTGCTTTAAAAACAATGATTTCATTTCTTGTACATTAATTATTAAAGAAAATTTCAAGATAAACGTACAGTGACATTAGCACGACATTCTCCTTTAGATTTCACTTGGAAAGCTGAAATAAAATTAAAAAAAAAAAACGAAAACATATATATATATGATTTTTTAAAGTAATTATATTATACTTACAATCATATTATGTTCAAGACGCATATGGCTTGTTAAAAATGTTTTCTTTACATTTATTTTCATTCAATTTTCATTTCAATTTCGAGTTCACAGTCGATTGCAAATTTACAACGAGTTTTCTTCTAAGGGGCTTTCCAATCATTTGAAAATTGTGTTCTTTCTTCTTTTCAAATATTTTTTTTTTGTCTCTATGCTCCTAACGACGATAGTGAGACAGTTTTTTAGTTAAGTTCAGTTTTTTATCTAGCCTCTCTAGCAACATTATTTTGTTTTTTTCATTTAATTTTGGATTCACTATAAGAGACGAAGGTAGTTCCGTTATGAGAATGGCGTGTAAATGAATGCCGATGCTGCTTTACAGATCGCACATAAATAAGTTGGAATATTTGTTTAATACAGTGCTTTGTGAATTTGTCTCAAAATTGCTTTGCAATGTTATCACAAAGAACAGCATTATTCTGGGAACAACGTAAAATCGTTAAATTCCACTCATCTTCAGCAGGCTCAAAAGTCGTCATAAGTTTTGTATTCTATTGGCAAGGGAACTCTCTGGACAACACAACAATGGAAAGTTCTTCACAAAATGTTCAAGTGTTTAATTGTTCACATATTCAGAAAATTTTAACGTTCGTTCTGGCTATTGATAAATCAGCATTAGATTGAACTGCTAATTAAAAACAACTGATGTCTCAATACAACTTCAAAAGAAAGAAACGCACCCTACATAGTGCACTTTGCTTTTCTCTTGCTGCACTTTCTATTCTATTTCTTGCAAATACTCCACTTTAGAAGTACCTCTACGCTCTATTTTCGCTGTCTGTAACAATAAAATGCAAAATTACATCAGAAAGTTCAAGCCAATATTATCAAGCTAAATTTTAGTCTAAGCAATAATTTTGTACCATTTTTAATTTAATTGTTCAGTTCTTCTTCATCAATGTACCTGTTAAAACGAGAAATCGAAATCAATATTCTGTTAAAACGAGAAATATATACGTACATATCCGAGGTAGCATGATTTGGCATAAAATCGACATAATTATCTTCAATATGTTTATGTATCCTTTCCTGAAAATCTGCAGATTACATCTATTACAAAAAAATGCGATTTTACTTGTTTTTAAAATTTTATTATATTTTATTATATTATTTAGTATCGATTATTAATTCAAAATTAATTATGAAATTTAATTGTATAGGGTAGGGTTGTATTTAAGTTATGTTGGTTGTGATCGCCTCTTTCACCCAAAATGTGCTGGGTTTACAGGTAGAGTTGTGAATGGTATTGTGGATTCCTCTAAATGCCTACGGCGGTCATGTCCCGACTGTAGTATAATGAAAGTTCACACATTAAATGCCGATCCTGCAGATTAGGTATCCTGCCCCTTCCAGAGCCTGTCATTGGTTTACCATACCAAACTGAAACTTTTTTGAAATTCTTCCGGCAATATTCCCAAACAACACTGGCAATATTTTTAATCACTCTTACGCTGCCATACTGAAGAAAGTTCAGATAACACTGTGTGGTTTACGAATATTGCACATATATTCGTGGGTTCATGAATGTTGCATATATTTCGTGATCTACACAATACCACGAGAAAATTCAAGACGTAAGAAAGTACCTAAAAAACCTCCCTACTGCATCAAACAAATATGGGTTACGAAACTAATATTAAAGCAGACCATTTATATTTACTAAGTCCCTCTTATGCAGTTGTAAAAATTATAAAGTACTTAAAACAATAAGTAGCTAAGAAAACCATTATACAAAACAATGTGTAAACCATTTGAAGACAGGATAAAAAACATATTAAACAAATTATACTATTAAAGATATATATAAACTCTTGAGTTCTCCATGGAAAGAATCATAGTTTGAAAGAATCTTAGTTAGAAAGATTAATAACTAATTTAAAAAAGGAAGTGTTAAAATCATACAAAAAAGCAACAAAAGAAAACAAATTCGAAGAAAAAATTCGCAATACTTAACATTTCTGGTCGACACAGACGGAAATATATCACTCTGCAAAGAAAACTTACTGCCCATCTATAATGAAAACTGCGAAGAGCACATCAAACTTGCAAGAATTACAAATGACACAATAGATTCAGTTAGATCAACCACAATTAACATAATTCGAAATCGACAAATACTAAAACAGTAAATACAATTGGTCACATAGGGCTTCGTAATCAAAAGAGGTAGAAGAGACTTTCTATACAAATATAACTGCATCATAAATTAAGAAGCGTCCCCACAAATAATGACAAATTATTTTACCGATCGTCAATAAAGAATTAAGCACCATTTAAAATTGCAATAAATAACGACTCTAATGCACTGAACATAGAAATAATAAAGGGCATTTTGTTAGCAAATACTGTAATACCAAGCAAAGGCAATCAGCACGTCGAAATTCTTAACAGTTTAATTGGAGGCATAGTTGTTAACCATAAACACAACACCACTACACAATAATAATATAACTGAAACTTTGTCTCTCGACAGAGAGATATGAAGAAATGGTACAGAAAAGATTTTCAATTTGGTGCTACGACCCGATGGATTGACTGCTCTTGTGTTACTGAGAATGGCTTGGTATTTGTTTAAAAAAAATAAAGGTAGTAAAATTTAATTTTAAGAAAGATGGCTTTTCTGATGAAGAAAGATAGTCTTAAGGTCCTTCGCTTGTAAACGCCACATATATATGACACGATGGTTTTTTAGCCTGATCATAAATAACCGTGGCAACGTTTGAACATTTTAGTAAAGTACGTTTAAACATTACCACATTTTAAAATGGTTAAATGTAAGATGTAAAATCAGTATATCTTCTTTTTTTGGTCAAAATATTATAGGGGAAAAAAATTAAAAAAGGAAAGAATATTTGTTTTGGGTTGGAAGTCAAAATTTCTGTTGGAAAAAGTTGGCTGAAAAAAACGAAAAACCTTCGCTTTTTGGAATTTGAAACTAGAGAACGCCAAAACCCACAATTCTCTGCTTAATACAAAACGATGAATAGAAATCGAACAGTAAAACGTAAAAAAAGACTTCAGATTGATGAATTTTTTGCATCCTTGCCATAACATAGAAGAAAATTAAGAAATGCGCGAATTTATGCACATACACAATGGCCATTGGAAAAGTTCATCGATCCAATCTAACCTCCATTTGCTGTTCCAACTGATATTTAGCATTTGGTGGTTCAAGCTACAATTGAAACAGATAATTCAACACAGACGGATAAGATTTCGAATCTTCAATTTCTTTCTTTTTTTTTGTATGCTGTTCCTCCTCCTCCTTACTCGAATCCTACTTTACCCGAATGGGACTAATGGTAATCAGTAGCGATTTTAATAATTATTACTTGAAAATAATTTGTAAACAAAATTGTGGTCGGCGGAAGCGCTTTCAACGGAATCACATGTTAGTTGTAAATATTGTAAGGAAGCGTTCTTGCTTCCTTACTAAGAACAAGTTCGTCCGCCCCAGGGTACCCACCGTCCGCAACCAGTCACTCCGATCTGTCCGTGCACGTCCGTTTGGGTTAATAAAAACATGCACAACCTCCTCCAGCAGAAGTTAGGAACTCAAATGTATAAAAACGGAGTTAAGAACTCAAATGTATAAAAACAGCAATTAAGAACTCAGATGTATAAAAGCATAGGTTTAAAAGCTCAATATGTATAAAAGCAGAAGTCAAGAACTCAAATTTGTCAGTTTGGCAACTCTGCGCGTGTCTTGTAGTCGCGTTTTTATTCTGTCAACAAATATATCAATTTTTTTAGTTGTATTTCTTAACTTTTTGCTTTATTCGTGTTTAAATTTAAAATTCTCTTAAAGAATAAAGTGTGAATGTATTGTATATGAATTTATTAACCATTTATGTGAAAAAATCATTTTGGTTTATTGCAAGCAACAATTGAGCTCTTGGTAAAAGTCTCTCTTTTTGCCTTTTAATCTGTGTTTACAGTTTCCGTTAGTTTTCGCTCTATATTTACAGTGGGCAGGGAAGTGAGAAATTTGCTTTAATTTTCCTGAAAATTTGTGCCGTGGAAAAATTATTATTTTTTTTTTTTTGTTTTTCTTTTTCGTTTTTTTTTTCCTTCTTAAGCTACTTTTTTTTGTTTTCAATGGACATGGGTTGTTTATTTACTCCATGTCTTGCGAAAACTGGCCCTGAATCTGAACGATTCATTTCTTGCTGGTTGTGTGATCGTTTTGGACATGCAAAGTGTGCTGGTATTACCGGCCGTGCTGCTGATGCAGTCCTTGACCCTTCTAAAGGTTTACGATGGTCATGTCCTGACTGTAGAAAGCGGGATATTGATTTCTACAAGCTCTTCACGGAGACGAGAAATTGTTTCTCAGATTTGAGCAAAAATCTCGGCTCTTTGTGGGAGAAGTTTGAATTAATCAAGACTAGGTTTTTTGCGCAGTCATCTTCCTCTCCAGCTAACATAGTCTC
The DNA here is from genome assembly GCF_014805625.2 of Glossina fuscipes. Classification (NCBI taxonomy): domain Eukaryota; kingdom Metazoa; phylum Arthropoda; class Insecta; order Diptera; family Glossinidae; genus Glossina; species Glossina fuscipes. The sequence continues at coordinate 17,513 of NW_024002660.1, forward strand.
AACGCGTAGCGTAGCGTGTGGTTCGTCACCTCCTAAGTCCGTTTCGTTGGTGCAAGTTAGCGATTCCCTAAAGGCTACAAATAATGTTAGTGTTTCTGCTACGGCTGAGTCAGTTGGTAACATAGATGTTACAAATAGTCCGAGAAGTCCTTCTGGCTTGAGCTATGCTGAAGTGGCAAGGGTATCTCCTCCCATAGATGTCACTCAATCTTCTCAGGCGTCATTGCCCAAAACTAATAAGGGTAATAGTAAATCGTCCTCTCCTCCTCGCTGTTCGGGTGTAAATGCTTGTCGCCAAACTGAGCAAGCTGCTCGTGCAAGTGTGGTTACCCCCTCTATATTTTCCCCAACTCATAACTCCCCATCCGTTAACCCTGCTGCTCCCAGTACTGATGACATATGCTTGAAGGCAGTTCCTCCTAGAAAGGCCATATTTGTGTCAAGACTGGCACCAGATACATCTGTTGAAAACATAAGGGGTTATCTGGCTGCGAAAGCCCCTTCTGTCAATTTAAAGCGAGTTAGTATTTTCAAACTGGGTCCTTCTCAAGCTAGAGCTATCTCATCTTTTAAAATTCTAGTTCCGACCGAAAATATGGATTTGATTTTAAATAAAACTTTGTGGCCGGTTGGATCATTAATTAAGGAATTTATCCCTCGGGACCGACCCCGTAATGCGAATGCATTAGCTCTTTCCCCTTCAAAAAACTAAATACTTCTTCAGCCTCATTTTCTCTCATTTATCAAAATGTTAGGGGCCTAAACTCAAAAATTCGTTCTACCTTCCTAAATTCAGTGAGTACGGAGTTTTCCTGTCTGGTCTTCACTGAAACATGGCTGAAGCCAGTTCTACATTCGTCGGAACTTTTCCATAATTCGTTTCAAGTTTTCAGAAACGATCGTTTGTATCGCAATGGTGGTGGTGTTTTAATTGCTATTTCTACGGCACTCCCCACCTATTCGTTTGAATTTCCAACTACTCCCGATGTTGAATTTATCGCCATTCGAGTGAAATTTCCTAACAAACACTTATATGTGACCTGCTCCTATATTCCCCCAAATTCGGATATCTCTGTATATAAGAAACAGGCCGCCCTCATTTGTGAAGTGGCCAAGCAATCTAAATCTACCGATATAGTCCTTGCGTTGGGTGACTTCAACTTGCCTCAAGTCAATTGGTTTTACAGTGATAGTTCTGGCTGTTTGATTCCTTCCTCAACATCTGATAAAGCCGTTGTGTTCTTCAATGAATTATTTGATAATAATTTAGTTCAATACAATGGTACCCCTAATTGTAATGGGAGATTTCTTGATCTCTGCTTTGCAAATTTTCCTGAGGTTTGCGTTAATCGTTGTCTTCCGTTTAGTTTACCTGAGGATCCATATCATCCAGCATTGGGTGTTTCCTTTCATTACAAGTCTGTTGGTTCGTTGAACCTCTATAACGTTCCAAATTCAAATTTTTCATATCAACGTTATGATTTCCATAAAATCAATGTTTCCATACTAAAATCTCATCTTTCTCATTTTGTGCTCGATTTCTCAGAGGGAAGCATTGATAGCTTACTGTCGTCGTTCTACAATGTATTAAATCAAGCTATTTCTGCATCCGTTCCGATCAAGCAGTCCCGTCCTCGAAGTAAGGATCCCCCGTGGTTTAATAAGACAATTAAATACTACAAGAATAGGAAAAACAAGTTGTTCAAAAAATTTTCGAAAAGTGGTTCTTCTTTCGACTATTTCGCTTACTCTGTTGCAAGGCATAAATTTAATTCCCTCAACCGCCAATATTACTGCAGATACCTTCAGTTTGTTAAATCCTCCTTGTTTGCTAACCCTAAATACTTTTTTAAGTTCGTTAATTCCAAAAGAAAAATCTCCATAAACTCGTCGTTTGTGTCTTTTAATGGCTGCGAGTCCTCGGATGATTTTGAATCCTCAAATCTATTTGCGGAATACTTCCGACAGAACTTTTCAACTGCCAATTTTGATTTATCGGAAAATTATCCATATTCGATTTCTAATTCGGTTTCAATTCCTAACTTTGTTATATCGGAAAATGACGTTTTTGAAGGATTGAACTCTCTGAAATATAATTGTTCGCCTGGACCCGATGGCATCCCCTCATGTGTACTTATATCTTGTGCTGGCGAGCTTTGTGATGTTATCTCAAAGATTTTTAATAAGTCTTTGAATTTAGGTGTTTTCCCTTTGTGTTGGAAGACTTCTTTCCTTATTCCTATTCACAAAAGTGGTAGTAGGCAACTTGTAGAGAACTACAGAGGCATCGCCAAGTTGAGTGTCTTACCTAAACTGTTCGAGCGAATTGTGGCTCAGCATATAGCCTTTTCCATGAAATTGTATATTTCTCCTTTCCAGCATGGTTTTCGAAAGGGAAGATCTACGGTGACCAATCTGTTGGAGTTTACTTCTCATGTTTTCAAGGCTTTTTCTAGTGGTTCTCGCACTGATGTCATTTACACTGACTTTAGCAAGGCGTTTGATATGGTTAATCATAGACTTCTTAGATTTAAAATCCAGACCTCTGGCTTTCCTCTCTTCTTAGTTGAATGGTTAAGATCTTATCTGTATGGTAGATCATTCAGGGTTTTGTTTAACCTCATTACCTCGGATGAATTTCCCGT